>NC_056744.1:1627112305-1627117305 GCF_019279795.1 Protopterus annectens
TTGCTTATGGAATACAAAAAGCCACTCGGACACCAGAAAGTTTAGATTTGAGCGCTTTCGTTCGCACTTTTATTTCAAAGTAGTTGAACTTCTTCAGAAATCTTAACTAAGTGCATTCCAACAGGTATTAAATAGACACTGTGATGTCATTGTGACCTAAGTGTATGGGAGGTACCTTGTGTGGGCTGGACCCTTGGGGAGGGTGGCCAGGGGGTTACCTGATCCATTTTAGTACACATTTAATGTTGAGGCTTCCATTTAGGCCAGGGTGATTGTCAGCTCCCAATCTGATTTGCCACTTGAGTTCTCTAACTTCAAGCGGGGTGCTGGATTCCTCGCTAAAACTGAGGACTTTCTCTAGTACTAAAAAAGTGAATCCAGTGGGTTTTTTACACTGGATAGCATGTTTAGCTAGGGCATTGTTGTTGTCCATTCTTCGGATGGCTTGGTAGTGTTCCTTAATCCTGTCACTCAGCTTTCTAGTGGTCATGCCAATGTAGAAGCTGGGGCAGTGCGTGCACATGCTCAGGTATACAACCTGAGTAGAGTTGCAGTCGTGACTGCCTTTGGGGTACACAGGCTTGTTGTTGCCAATTTTGATGTACTCCGTGGTGTTGATATATTGACAGCAGCTGCATTGACCACACGGGTGTGTACCTTGTGTGGTGTCCTCTTTGTGGGAATTATCTTTCTTTTCAAAGAGGGCTTTGAGGTTGTACCCTATTTTGTGGGTGAACATGGGTTTGTCCCCTAGGTCCGTGTTGCAGCTTAGTATGTCCCAGTTGTGGGACAAGGTGGCTTTTATCTTATCCGCATCCGTGGAGATGGGGATGGGGAACCTGGGTAGAGGTCCCTCTTCATTTTTGCTGGGCTAACTGAAGTAGGGGAAACCAGTGCTGTCTTGGCTAGAAGGGAGTCACCAGCAAGAGTTTTGGTCAATCCTGCCTGATTTTGAGCAGAACTTTTAGTATTAGAGGAAGGGGAGGGAATGCACAGAGAAAGATACCTTTCCATGAGAAAGAGAGGGCATCCACTATCCAAGCCAAAGGACCAGGGACTCTGGCACAAAATGTTGGAAGCTGCCTTTTCAGATGGGAAGCAAATAGGTCTACTTTCGGAGTACTCCAATGGTGGACCATGTCCAAGAACACATCCCTGTGAAGCAACCATCTGTGTGACGAAGTCCAGGATCTGGTCAGTGAGTCTGTCACAAGGTTTCTGTCAGAGGGGATGTACACCACCTGAATGGTCATGTTGTGCCTTTCCAGTAAGTCCCATATTAGGAATGCCAACCTGCAAACGAGGTAGGATCTGACCCCCCCCCCCACACACACACTTGTTCACATACCAGAGCAGTCATATTGTCAGTGAACAACTTCAGTGGGCTTGGGCAAAGAAGAGGTCTGAAGGTTTGTAGGGCCAGGAGCAATACTCTCATTTTCCTTATGCTGATGTGTTCCTTTTCTGGGAGAGGAACCACCTTCCTTAGACAGTACATCTTCCCATGGCAGTGCCCCAGCCCATGTCTGAAGCATCTGTGCAAAGTTCTTGGACTGGATCCATAGGGTGGAGAGGTAGTCCTGTATTTAGGCTTACCTGTTGAGACCACCAGAGAATTTCCTTTTTCAAGCATGGGATCAAAGGAATGCGGAATTTCATAAGGTGTGAATGTTGGATCCAGGCAGACCTGAGGAAGCACAGCAGATTCCCTCATGTGCAGTCTTGCCAGAGGTACCATGGGAATGGTAGAGGCCATGAACCCTAGTACTCTGAGAAATTCCCTGGCTGTGATGTGGTGTAAAGGCAGAAGAGACAGAAAGTGTAAAGATCTTCTGCTTTTTGTGGTGGTAGAGATACTTTTAATATGTCCATCTGTATTCTGCACCCAAGGAAAATGTGGTCTTGGGTTGGAGAGAGGGTATAAGATTTTTTTGTAATTTACTGTGAACCCCAGGTTTCTCAGTAGGGAAATGATGGTCTGAAGATTGCATTGCAAGATCTGTGGGCTTGGGGCCTATAAGAGTAGGTTGTTCAGGTATGGGAATATCTGGTTTCCTAGTAGCCTGCAATGGGCAATAAGCAAAGCCCAACATTTGGTGAAAACTCTCAGAGCTGTACAGAGGCCAAAGGGAAAAGCAGAGAATTGAAAATGCCAGGATCCCACAGAAAAATGCAGATATTTCCTGTTATGTGGGTGAATAGGAATGTGCAGACAGGCATCTTTTATGTCCAGAGATGCCAAGAAACCCTGAGAAAGGAGAAGAGGGAAAAGGGTCTGGAGAGGAAATATTCCAAAGGAAGGGACCTTTAAGAATGTGTTGAGGTGGGGAAAATCCATAACTGGCCTCCAGGGGCCATCCTTTCTGGACACCAGGAACATCCATGAAAAGAGTCTTTTTTCCCTTGGAATTGGCAGGGACATTTTGAATGAAGCCCTGTAAGCAGAGGTTTGAGAAGAGGCCTGGGAAGAGATGTAGCTGATCTCGGGGGGGGGGGGGGTTGGGGGACACCTTAAAAGGTGGGAGTGGACTGCCAGACCACAAAGTATCCATTTCCTATGACAGAAATCACCCATTTGTCATGGGTAATGCCTTCCCACCCCCCCGACAGCTTTTGAGAGGCGGAGGGAGAGGGGGAGGGGAACAGAAGCAGGGTAGTCAGACCCCCTGGCTCTGTCAGGAAAGGGCTGCTTTTGTTGAAGAGGGTTCTGAGGAGCCCTGGTTCTCTGATGTCTCTTTCCTTCCCTAGAAGAGACTTACTGCTCTGGTGCTAGGAGTGGCTATGGACAAAGACAGGTTTTGAAGGAAAGTTCCTGTGGAACCTTGGTACTGGTGAAACCAGCAGTGTTTTAACTCCATGAGTTCCTTGGTCGTTTCCTGTAGGGACTTGAAAAGTGACGCAGCAACAGTGCCAAACAGAGAAGACTTATTTAGAGAGGCATCCATGAGTTTGGATATGAAATCATCCTGAAGTGGTTGAATTCTGAGCCAGGAAAACCTTCTAAGCACAGACCCTGTAGCAGTTGCTCTAGTACAGGCCTCAGCAGTGTCACAGCTCCATTTTATGTAATGTTTGGCCACTTGAAAGGAGGCTCCCAACCAAGGCAGGGCTAAGTTTTTTCTCTCCGACTCAGGAAGGTCTGAGATAGCAGCATTAGCCTATGACAATAATTCTAGAAAATACATAGTCATGCAAGCCTGGTAGTTTATAGCCCTGAAAGCTAAGGTTGCTGAGGTGCAGGTCTTTTTACCTAGTCTTTCCAAGGTTTTAGTTTCCTTGTCCGAAGGGAATAGGGAAGTAGAAGGGAACATCCTGGAAGGCTCGTCAGTAGCAGCTGAGATAAATGCTGGATCTGCTGCAGGGCATCCGAAAAGAAAATCGCAGTCCTCACGGACTTTGAACAGGTGGAGCTGTAGAAGAATTAGGCAAATCCTTTTGTAGCAAATGGTAGTACCTTTTTTGTATGTCTGAAATTTGGGTGGTAGCCAACTTGAAGTGCTCCCTCGTTTTCAAGATGGTTTCCCTAAATGAAATTTCTTCCATGTGGGACTCCGTGCCTACTGATCCCTCTTCAGGAGATGCATATTCTAAGGGAGAGGGTATCTGGGTTGAGTAGTCTACAGATTCTTCTTCTTCAGAAGAGGAATCCTGATGATTCAGGATCCCTAACTCTTTTCTGGGTGGACTGAGAGCCTGGGGAAGGAGGAAGCACTACTGAAGTCTGTTTAAGTGCAATGAAGGCCTGGAAAAGACTTTGAGAAAAGGCCTGAAATTCAGAAGGGGCCTCTTTAGTTGTGGATACATATGCATTTTAAAGCACAGGCACCTTATTTAGTACAGGGCAGAGATATTTACCTTGTCAGAACACAGCAATTCTGTAGTGCATTCTTGTACTTGCTCCAAAACAGTATTCTATTACATTACCATGTAAAGTACACAGTTATGTGCTCTTATAATCAATTTAAGAGATAAATACACATTTCTCCATACCTGTTGAGTAACAATAGCTTCGTCAAATGGCAATGACCGATATAGATGGTTGCTGTTCTAAGCATCTTAGTGAACAGCTTAATATTCTATGAAACACAGTGTAGTCAAAACAATTAAAAGGAATGCTCATGAGGGAGTCCATACCACAGGACTGATGTTTCAGTCAACCATTTGAACTCTAGCTTTTGTGGTTTAAAAGTCTGATATGTCGACCACTGGGTATTGCAAAAAGACTTTTTAATGAGATCACTGTATAGTAAAGTAGGGATGGGAATTTTACCCTTTTCCCCACTGTAGTGCAATCCTGAACTTGGTATAAATAATTAGCAAGGAAGCTTGCCCCCCCGCCCCCCTTTTGTATTTTTGACATCTTAAAACATTGACCATTTGGTCTTCATGTTTTGTGGTTCGGCATTCTGAAACATCGATCATGTAATATAGATCCAATGGCGACAGAACGCTATTTACAATGGATGGTTCAGATTCTCCCACACGTATCACATGCGTAATGCAATTCTCAGTGGCTAAGTTGAAGATAGGGATACAGGTACTGATATAAAGCAGCAGTGTTGTAGGCTCATCTATGGGTAAATTCACTGAACTGCACTGCAAAACCCATTTTGACAGCCACCAAGAATGGATAAGGTCTGCTCTGTTGAGGTGGAAAAAGACCTGAGGTTTTTTTTTTTTGGCTAGTTACTGAAACAACCTCTCTGAATTTCTTACACAAATCATTTTTTTTCCTGATATCTCCTTTACTTTCTCTTCATTTTCACTCACTCATTCTATATAAACTATTCAAAGGGCTTAGTGTTTTCCACTCAAAGAAAAAAAGCATCTTTAAACACCATAACCTATTTTATGTTAACTTTTTGCCAAATACAATACAGATGTTTATGATCAAAGCCTACAAACAATCACTTGCTGTGGAATTTTTTTTAGGTGTTAACATTTACAAACACCTTTTAATCAGTTTAAAGACAACCTAATTTTACATTTATTTCACATTA
>NC_056744.1:1627122305-1627255324 GCF_019279795.1 Protopterus annectens
AGGTAGCCCTCAGCCGGCCTGAATACCAGAGTTTTCGGATTTCTGCATTGGATGCTGTCGCTTCTTCCATGACATCAGGATGTCAGGGGTATAAAACATGCAGCCGACGCCATTACATCAGTTTTTCTTGCCCCAGATGTCAGGTGCCCCCACAATAGGAAGCAATTGTATGGTATGGTACGCCCCCATCAAAAAGCAAATACACAAGAAAAAATAAATATACCAAACAAGAAGGAAAGACAGAACTAAGAGAAGACAGGGGGCTGGAGGGAGGGTAACCAGGACTGCAACAGTGAATACATTCTAACATCTACAATTATGGCAAGAGTACACAGCTATGTTCTTCGTGTTTCACTGTTGCAGTCATCACATTTGGGTCAATTCCCAAAGCTAAGGAAGGGAGGAGGAACTTAAAGAGCATTAGGGCCAGCTATTAAGCCCTGCAAGACTAAAGTGGTAAACGGAGCTCTGGATTTAGAAAAGATAGACATGTGGTAATGCTTGGTGAAGGTATGTACAGAAGTCCAGGTAGCAGCTTCTAAGATGTCCCTGGTAGGGACTCATCTGAGAAATGATAAATGCCGCCGAGGTAGATGCAGCCCTGGTGGAATGTGATCTCATCCCTGTGGGGTAAGTTTTCCATGGTGCTTGTAGCAGAAATTAATGCATTGGGCTATCCATTTGGAAATGGTTTACTTTGAAATGGCCTTCCCCTCTGCCCCTGCAGCAAAGCCAACTAGCAGCTGTTCAGATTTTCTAAGAGGCTTAGTCCTGTCCAAATAGAATCAAAGTTGTCTGTGCACATCCAGAGAGTGCAGTATTCGTTCCCCTTTGATTTGTGCATTAGGGAATGTAATTCAGACACTCTTCTTGCTGAAGTGATGGCTAGAAGGAAAGCTGTTTTCCAAAGAAAGGAATTTCAACTCTGCTGTAGCAGCTAGCTCAAAGGGGGGAAGAGTGAGCTTTTCCAATACAAAGTTAAGGACCCAGGCTGGAGTGAGAGCTCTCCTGGGGGGGGGGGGTAACATTTTGGCCCCTCTAAGGAATTGTTTTAGCAAGGGGTGAGAGAGGAAGGGTGGGCTCAGTATTATAATATGCTGAAATGGCAGAGGCATGAATTTTAATTGACGAGAAGGATAGGCCCTTGTGGAGCATTCTGTTAAGTACTGTAGAATATGAGGTAAGCTGGGCACCGTTGTGCCCATCCCCTGAGCCTGGCTCCAGGAACAGTACATTTTCCACTTTTCAGCATAAGATTTCCTAGCACTAGGCCTACTTACCTCCAGAATGACATCTAGCACCTGCTTACTGAGGGATGGTGGAGGAGAGCTCAAGGAATTAGCCAGGCTGCAAGGTTTGGGGTTTGAAGCTGAGGGTGTAGAATCTGGCCTGCCTGCTGGGAAGAGGTCTGAGGCAGGTGCCATGGTTGTAGCAGTGTCATACTGCGCAAGAGGGGGTACCAGTGCTGGCGTGGCCAGTCGGGTGCAATCAGTATTGTCCTTGGCTTGTCCTGTTTGATCTTTAGTAGAACCTTCAAGAGGAGAGGCAGAGGGGGAAAGGCATAAACTGAGAGGCTTTCCCAGGTAAAGGACAGGGCATCCACTTTCCAAGCTTGACTGTGGGGAGGGGAGTTCTAGTGCAGAATTTGTTCAATTGATAGTTCTGAGGGGAGGCAAACAGGTCCATCTCTGGAGTCCCCCATTTGTTCCTAAAGAGATTAAATATTTTGGGTTCTAGTTTTCATTCGTGTGGATCCATGAGATTTCTGCTTAGGTCGTCTGCCAGTGAATGCAGTTTGCCTGGCAGGAATGGTGCTTGTAGGTGTAACTTGGTAGCTCAAGGCTGTGTTCCACAGACCCATGGCTAGTCTGCAGAGAGGGTACTAGTGGGTTCCCCCTGCTTGTTTATGTACCACATAACTGGTGTTGTCTGTCTTTATCAATAGTTGTCCTGGAAGAGTATGGTCTTTGTAGGCTGTTAGAACATTCTGTACAGCTAACATTTCTTTTTGAGTGATATGCAGGTGCCTCTGTCTCGGGTACTGCCCTGCCATGTGAGCCCCTATGCATAGTCTAATGCGTCTGTTGTTAGGGTTTGGGCGGCAGGGGGTAGAGTGAAAGGGAGTCCCTTGTTGTGGTAGTAGACTTCTGCCCACCAAAGGAACTCTGTCCTTGTACAAGGAATGATAGGAATCATTGTTTTCAGGTCCTGAGAATGCTAACACTGTAGGCTTTTTAGATACCATTGGAGTTTCCTCATATGCAGTCTTGCATATGGAATTAGTAGAATGTAAGAGGCCATGAACCCCAGGACTTGCAATACTTTCCTTGCTGATAGCTGGGGTTTTGAGGCCAATAGTTTGAAGTAGGTTGCCAAATAAACTTGTTTCTCCGGAGTGAGGAATGCCATCTGTGAAGTTGTGTTCTAGCTTGCTCCCAGAACACAATCTGTTGGCAGGGTACCAGGTGAGATTTCTTTTAGATGATGGTGTACCCCAGTAAGGTTAAAAGTTTCTTTTACGAATGCCACGTGTTGTAATAGCAAATCCTGGCTTTCTGCCTCAATCAGACAATCGTCCAAGTATAGGTAAATTTGAATATTTCTGGACTGGAGAACATGGCGTCGGCTGGCAGCTTTGTACTCCTGGTGCTCTGACGTCAGGAAGCATGACTGAACAGCCGACGCCGGACCCAGACTTTGGGATTCTGGCCGACCGAGGGCTGCTTGCCGGCAGGAAGAACCCTACAGTGATGACTGCAACAGTGAAACACGATGAACATCCTGCTGTTGGGCCTCTGCCAATTGATTTGGGGGTAGGTCTGGCCAACCATTTGGGGTTGGTAGTGTGTGGAAGTGGAATTTGTATACTTGGGAAACTATGTTCAAAACCCATTTGTCCTGGGTAATGAGTTCCCAGTTTTTTGCATGCAGGGCAAGCTTTCCTCCTAAGGGAGCAGGGCTTGGAAGGGTTAAGTCATTGTGCCATTTTTCCGTAGGGGGGTGTCTTACTACTCCCTGCTTTGGAAGTGGGAGCCCCCCCTGCTTAGATCTGTGCGGAGCCTGAGACTGTAGCCTTGGTGGTCTGCTGTTCCTGGGTTTGGACTGGGAAAGCCTGGAAGGGACTGGAAAGCACCAGTTCTTTGAAGGCCAATGCCTACTGAATCTGGAGGCTGTACTTGCAGGAAATCATTAACAGTTTGCATAGATTTACCTTTCTCCTCCATCCTTTTGAGGACTTCTGCTTTGTTGCCAAAAAGGTGGTCTTGGTTTAAGGGAGCATCCAGTAATAACATGATCTGGCAAGTTTTGCTCCTTAAGCCAAGCATGCCTTCTAAGTACAGACCCAGTGATAGCAGCCCTACAAGATGCTTCTAAAGCGTCAAAACCACATTGCAAAGTATGTTTACCAACTTGTTCTGCAAAATGCATTGAATCTTGCAAGTCTTTGTGTTCAGCACAGTCAGGAATCAACATAATTTTCTGTTGAAGTAGTCCCATAATATGCTGCTGTTACTTTAACATATGAAACTGGCAATTTAAAGCCCTAATGGCCAAAGTAGCAGAAGTGCATATCTTCTTATCCCATCTAAGGCTCTAGAATCTCTATCAGAAGGGGTAGGATTTTTGGCAGCAGTAGCCTTAATGCCTTTTGGTCCTTGGGAAATTGTCTCTGGATCTGCAGAAGGACTTTTGAAGAGGAACTTGTGAGAGTCAGGTACTCTGTAGTACCCGTCAGGTTTTCTGGGAGCTGGAGGTAAAGTGTCTGGGGTAAGGCTAGATTCCAAGAAAGCATCATCTACAATGTCCAGAACAGGAGGGACAGCCAAAGGCCTGTGTTGTGGCAGGAGTAAGAATTCCCAAAGAATCTTTTTGGACTCAGAATAATCCAGGCTTTCCCAGTGGAAATGCTGCCTAAGAGTATGCAAGGTTTCACCGAAAGAAAAATCTTCTGGAGGGGAAGCAGAAGGAATGGAATCCTCTGCATCAGAATCCTCATAAGTAGATAAGGGCAAATCCATGTAATCAGACTGAGCAGAGATATCAGAATCCTGATCAGAAGAATCAGCAAGAAAATCAGTTCTAGGTCTCTTAGAGGGGGAAGGCTGGCTTCCCCTAATTAAGGTAATAAGGTCTTCAGCCATTCTAAGCATTGCTTTTTTAGGCATATGGGCCTGAGTCTGCGGTTTGGTTGTCAGTTTTCTGGGTGTAGTGCGAGTTTTTGGCCTGAGGAATTCGGAACTTCTGCATGGAAATGATGACGTTGGTTTATTATGAATGTCTGTAAGCCTGAATACACCCTCAAAAGCCGGTGCCTGCACAGCGGCTCCGGACCCATCCTAGGTAGAGACATCCGCAGGTTCCATAGTCTAAGCATCTCGCAGCATACCGGACTCCGAATGGGTCTCAGTAGAGGCCTGTAGCGGGTATCAACGGCTGCAAAAGCACCTCACTGAATATTGGCGGACTGGCGACTAGCTAACGGAAGCATCGTCGGCAGTTTTGGACCTATGCGGTCTGTGTCTGTCCTTATCCTTACGTTTTTTCGGGAGATCGGTAGTCGGATGGGCTTAACAAAGCCATTTCGGAATACTGAGATAGAGTACGAAAGTAAGTGGTTGTAAAAATAGCTCAAGGACCAATAGTTCGGGGGTTGAACAAGGCACAAAACCGACAGTGAGGGACGTCGTGGCCTGGGCCTAAACAGGGGATGCAGTAAGAATGAAAGTCTCTATGAGGTATTTGTTTTCCACAGGTAAGACAATTGTTAACTTTTACTGACATCGGTTAGAGTAAGAAAAAAGGATCCCCAATGGGGTACTTATCTTTATTGAAGACTTCGGGTCTGAAACTCAAACGAAAATTTCAGGAGACTGCCGACCGGCCCTTGCAAACTGCTTCTGCTTCGGGTACCGCACGGCCAGAAAGACTGATGTAATGGCATCGGCTGCATGTTTTATACCCCTGACGACCTGACTTCATGGAAGAAGTGACCACACCTGACGCAGAAATCCAAAGACTCTAGTATTCAGGCCGGCTGAGGGCTACCTGCAGGCAGATACCCCAAATATGATGACTGCAACAGTGAAACACGAAGAACATCTGGTCTTCCCAATCTATTGGGGGCAAAGGAGACAATCAACTCATCAGATTTTCTAAAAACCCTTTGCTATGTGAAGATAAAAATGAAGTTGGCTATTCAGATCTAAGAGATGAAACATGTACTCACCTTTGTTACAAAAATTTGGGAAGAACTAGGGTAAACTGTACAGTTGTGTACACTTACCATAAATGTAGATGTTCCGAGTATATTCACTGTTGCAGTCATCACTTCTGGGTTATCCCTGCAGAATAGCCCTTGGCTGGCCCGAATACCAGAGTAAAGGATTTCCCTCCTGCGTCAGCTGCAGGTCGCCCGAAACTGACGTCAGGTCGTTAGTGGTATAAAAAGAGAGACAGCCGATGCCATGGCATCTGTTTTTCTTGCCCCCAACCCCTAGGAGCCCTTCCAAGACGGAATGAAGAAGGCCAACCTGGGTAAGGCCATAAGATAGATGGAAAAGAGAAAGGGGGAAAGGTGGGAGAGAAACAGGACTGCAACAGTGAAAACACTCGAACATCAACATTTATGGTAAGTGTACATAACTGTACTATGTTCTTCGTGTTTCACTGTTGCAGTTATCACTTGTGGGAAGACTCCCAAAGCTGAAAGGTAGTGTGGTAGGAATGCAGTGAAGGAGCTGGAGAACAGGCTTGTATTGCTTTAAATGGAAGCTACAATGCCCAAGCAGGACTGCTGAAGCAAAGCCTGCCCTGGATTTGGAAAAAGAAGCCAGCTGGTAGTGTTTTGTGAAGGTGTGGACAGATGTCCAAGGTGGCAGCTTCCAAAATGTCCCTGTTAGGGATGCCTCTGAGAAAGGCAGTGGAAGTTGATGCCGCCCTGGTAGAAAGGGTTATGACCAATTTGGGAGGTACCTTTCCACGAAAAGCGTAGCAGAAATGGATGCAGTGTGATATCCATTTGGAAATGGTCTGTCTGGATATAGGTTTCCCCTCTGCCCCAGGGGCGAAGCTGACCAGCAGTTGGTCAGTCTTTCTGAGAGACTTGGTTCTATCTAGGTAGTATCTAAGCTGCCTGTGCATGTCTAAAGTATGGAGAATTCTTTCTCCCTATTTTGTGGGTTTGGAAAGAAAGTAGGGAGATGGAAGGCCTGATTAAGAGACACGTCAGATACCACCTTAGACATAAAGGAGGGGTTGGCCATGAGGGATATCCTGTCTGGATGGAAAATAATGAAAGGTCCAATGGCCATGAGAGCCTGTAGTTCAGAAATTCTTCTTGCTGAGGTTATGGCCAGCAAGAAGGCAGTCTTCCAAGAGAGGTGCATTATTTCTGCTGAGGCAGCTGGGTTCAAAAGGGGGTAAAGGTCAATTTCTCAACGACAAAGTTCAAATTGCATACTGAGGTTGTTGGCCTTCTAGGAGATCTAATGTGTGATACCCCTCTAAGGAATTGTTTTAACAGGGGATGGGAGAATAGAGGTTGCTCTGTTGGGGAATGAGCAGGGACAGCTGAGGCATGGATTTTGATAGAGAAGTAAGACAATCCCTTTTGCAAGAGCTCCACTAGGTAGGCATGGACGCTGTTTTCACCTTTACTTTGGCACCATGCAGTGAATCTTTTCCATTAAGCAGAATATGATTTTCTGGTACTGAGCCTTCTGGCCTCTAACAATATCCATGGCTTGTTTGCTCAGTAATGGCCTGTTATCCACCTCTGAGGTATAAGCCATGCAGATAGGCTGTGTGTGTGTGAATGAAGAGTTGGGTGGAGTAATGACCCTTTCTCTTGGGACAGCAGCTTTTCAAGTGAGAAGCAGGCTGATGGGTAATTCTTTGGTTAGGCTGAGGAGTAAGGGGTCCCAGTGTTGTCTGGGCCGGTTTGAGGCAATGAGCCAAGTCCTTGGCCCTTTTTCCCTGATCTTTAGAAGTACCCTGGAAATCAGTGGTAAGGGAGGGAAAGTGTACACAAACAAGTTGCCCTAGGGAAAGGAGAGAGTATCCACCTACCATGCTCGTGGATGGAATTCCCTGGAGCAGAACCTGTTTAGCTGTCTGTTTTGAAATGTTGCACAGAGGTCTACCTCTGGTAATTCCCAGAGGTGTGTTATGTAGAGGAAGGTGTCCTTGTGTAGCTGCCACTTGTGTGGGTTCAGGACACCCTTGCTGAGGTGGTCTGCCAGGGTGTTGTACTCCCCTGGAATGTACTGGGCTATCAGAAGCAGACCCTTTGTTGGACCTGTCTGCCAGATAAGCATATCTAGGTTGCACAAGGGGCAAGAGTGTGTTCCCCCTGTTTGTTGATGTACCACATGATTATGGTGTTGTCAGTTTTAATCAGGGTGACACTCCTGGTCTGAGGTGGATCTTGAATGCTACTATAGCTCTGTGTAACACTAGCAATTCCTTCAGGTTGATGTGGAGGGCAAAGTCTTCCTGATCCCAGGTACCCTGAGTACATGTCTCTTAGATGAGCCCCCCAGGCTGTGTCTGAGGTGTCGAGGGTGATGGTCTGGCCTTGGGGAATGGTGATGAAGGGTAGCTCCCTGTTCAGGGTACATGCTTCTGCCCACCATAAAAATTCCTTCCTTAGGCAGGGGATCACAGGCAGCTGGTGTTCCAGTGACTGGGAATTTTGGCTCCATAGGTTCTTGAGATACCACTGTAGTTTTCTTATGTGGAGCCTGGCTAAAGGCACCAGAAGGATGCAGAAAGCCATGTACCATGTGTCCTGAGAGCTAGCTGAGAAAAGTAGAATGGGAAAAAGTTCTGCTTTTCTGCAGAGGAAGGCTCTTTGGGTGGTTGTGTCCAGGAGAGCTCCTAGGAAGGTAATCTGCCTTGCGGGTTGGAAATGAGATTTTTCTCTGTTGATGGTGAATCACAGAGAGGTTATGAGAATTTGGACAAAGGAAAGGTCTTGCAGGAGTTTTTCCTTGGTGTCTGCTTGAATGAGGCATTCATCCAGATAGGGGTAAATCTGGATGTTTTGCTGTCTGCAAAAGGCTATGACCGGGGCCAGGCACTTGGTGAGAAGGGAGCAGTAGATAAGCCAAAGGGCAGAGCAGAAAACTTAGTGTTCTGAGCCTGCTCTGAAATGTAGGTAACTCCTGCAAGACTCCCTGATAGGGATATCGAAGTAGGTGTCTGAGAACTTGGGTCACTAGCCAGGTGTCTGGAGCCAACATAGGTAATAGGTTTTGAAGGGTCAGCATTTTGAAATTTGGCACTTGGAGGGACAGATTTAATGTGGATAGGTCTAGAATGGGGCATCAGGTGCCCTCTTTTCTGGGTACCAGGAACAGCCTTGAGTAAAAATTTTTTCCTGCCTGTTCCTCTGGCACTGGTTTCACTGATCCTTGAGCAGAGTTTTTGAATTTGGCGGATGGCATCTGCTCTTTAGTTTGAAGGCAAATCTGGGAATCCTGAAAATCTTGGGCTTTCTTTGAAAATGAATCTGTACCCCTTTGAAATGATGTTTACTACCCACCGATCTGTTGTGATGGTTTGCCACTTGTCTAAGAATAGGGACAGCCTTCCGCCTAGCCTGGTGGTGGAGGAGCAGAGGGGAGAGGGGGAGTCATTTTAAGTCCTTGGAGTAGGGAGTGGATTTAGAACTCCCTTGCCAAGGCACAGAAGAAGACCACTGCCTGGGTCTTTGCTGCTGCTGTCTGGCGGGCCTATCTCTGCACCCACTCCTAGACACAGCTTTGGGTTGTGCAGAAAAGGACCAGTGTTTTGTTGGAAAGTTCCTGCTAAATCTGGGAGGCTGTACTTGCAGGAAGTCTTTGACTGTCTGCATAGATTTAACCTGGTCCTCCATTTTTTTAATGACTTCCTCTGCTTTTGGACCGAACAGTAGTTCCCCATCCAAGGGGGCTTCCAAAAGCTTAGATTTTACCTGGCCAGGCAAAGACTGCTCCTGAAACTGCAGTTCTGCTAGAAGCTTCTAGAGCATCAAATCCACAATGTAGGGAATGCTTTGCCACTTGAGAGCTGGAGTGGATCAAATCCCCTAGTTCTCTGGTAGTACTACTCTCTGGTAAGGTGTAAATTCTGTGCTTTATTAATTCCAGTGTGTTTTGTTGAAATTTGAGCAAGTGAAAATGGCAACTGAAGGCTATAATGTCTAAGGTAGCCAAAGTGTAGACCTTTTTGCCCCATCGGTCCAAGGCTCTGCTCTCCTTGTCAGAGAGTATTTGGTTTTTGGAGGAGCTGGTCCTAGCCCCTATGGGTCCCTGGGTAATGACTTCTGGGTCAGCTGCAGGTTCTTAAACAGATACCTGTGGGAGTCAGGTACCCTGCAGTATCTGTTAGGTTTTCTGGGTGCAGGAGGTAGGAAATCAGGGGTGATGCCAGATTCCAGGAAAGCGTTTTCCACCACATCCAGGATGGATGGAATGGCTAAGGGCTTGTGTTGAGGCAAGTCCAGGAACACCCACAGTCTCTTCTTTGATTGGGGGTAGTCCTGGGCCTTCCAATGGAAATGCTCCCTGAGAGAATCTAAGGTTTCCCCGAAAGAGAAGTCCTCAGGGCGGGAGACTGAAGTAATGGATTCCTCAGCATCTGAATCCTCAAAGGCTGTCAGGGGCTGTTGTTCAGTGTCTGAGTCTAGAAATTCAGAGTCCTCAGACTGATTCAAAGCACTTCAGGTGAATGATCCCTTTTTCTTTTGGCTGGGGTAGCTGGAGAAGACTGGTTACTCCTGATGAGGGTAATTAAATCTTCAGGCATTCTAAGTAACTGCTGAGACTGGGCAGGTTGGGTGGGAGAAAACTGGTGACTGGGCACTGAAGGAGGAGCTCTTCTAGCAGTGGCCTTGCTCTTAGGCCTTAAAGATTAGATGGGTCTAGTGGTTTTTGCTAGTGGTGTGGCCATTGTTCTAGGCCTGGCATCAGTCACCAGAAAAGCCTCCTTGGAAGCCGGTGCCTGCAAAGTGGCTCCAGACCCAAATGAGGTGCTGGTGACTGTCAAAATGGTCGAAGGAGCCTGATCTGGCAGCGTACTGGACTCCAGAAGGGTCTTGGTAGAGGCCTGCGATGGCTCTACAGCTGCCCTGACAGCTGCGATGGCTCTACTGCTGTTGTCAAGGGCTGCGAATGTGCCTCAGTGAGTTCCGCTGAACTAGTGGAAGGAACACTGGCTGACTTCTGATTTGTCTCGTCTGTGGGCCTAACATTCTGAGGTCTCTCTCTCATCTTCTCTTTTTGGGAATTTTGACAGTCGACTGATTTCACGCAAGTAGCTAACCTCCCTGAAATGCCTAGCTTCAAAATCAGCTCTTGTACAGTTGGTCCTAGCAGTAAATAAGGCACAGAACCAACAACCAAGGATGTCGTGGTCTGGGCCTAGACAAGTTATACACAGATTATGAAAGTCTTGGTGTGGCATGTTTTCCACAACGGAGACACTTACTTTTTGGGACATCAGTTAACTGCAAGGAAAAAGGGATCGCCAATGGGGCACTTAGCTTTAGTAGTATTCTCCCTCACTCTGGCAAAGGGTGACCGATGCACTTGCAAACTGCTTCTGCTTCAGGCTCCACGGCAAGAAAGACTGATGTAATGGCGTCGGCTACCTCTCTACTGCACTGATGACCTGATGTCAGTCTCGGGTGACCTGCAGCCAACGCAGGAGGGAAATCCTTTACTCTGGTATCTGGGCCAGCCAAGGGCTACCCAGCAGGGATAACCCACATGTGATGACTGCAACAGTGAAACACGAAGAACAGCTTCATGTTCACCTACAAGGCTACTTTGCGTGGAAAGGATGGATTACCAAGTGACTGCCTTTGTGAAAAATCAAATAAAGGGATTTTGAGGACAACACAAGGAGTTTACAAACACGCTTTGTTGAAATGATGGCCACCAGAAAGATGGTCTTCCAAGAAAGAAACTTGAGAACAAATTTGGCTGAAAGCTCAAAGGGAGACAGAGTCAAACTCTGCAATAATAGCATAAGGTCCCAGGGTGGAGCAGGTTTCTTTACAGGGGTGGGGGATGTCTAAGCAGAAAACTACCTTTAAGGAAAGCTTTCCATAACTTGAATGAAGCTAGAGGGAAAACATTATGTCCAGTATGACAATTGGAAAAGGCTGCATAATGAACTTTGATGGTGGAAAAGCTAGCCCCTTCTTGCAAGACTGAAGAACAAAAATCTAAGACAGCAGGGATAGGAGCAATAAAAGGATCCAATTTTCTCTGATGGGCCCATTAAGAAAATATATTCCTATTTGCTCTAGTAAAGTTTCCTAGTGGAGGCTTTTAGGGTTGACAGAAAAATCTGAGGAACCAGGAAAGAAAGCCTAGGCTGGCTAACCATCATTGGAATTGTAGAAACCATGTGGTCATCCTGAGGCCTGGAATGTCTAGGTGAGCCACCTTTATGGGAAGAGATGTCAGATTTGCACTGGGGTCCAGTGTCCAAGGAGGACAGAGAAGATAAGACCAAAGGAAGGGAAACCACACAAGGCAAAAAGGGGAGGCAATAAGGATAATTTTGATCTTTAACTGAACCGCTTTCTGCAGAAATTTGAAGATTAAGGGAAAATAAGCATATAGGAGACAGGAGGGACAAACGTGAACTACATCATCTTTCAGTGACTTCCCCTGGGGGTGGATTAGAGCAAAGAATTTGCTGCACTTGAGGGGAAGGTGAATAGACTGCAGCAAGGCTGACCCCATCAACAGAAAATGCTCTCAGCCACCGTTTGATTTTGAGACCACTTGTGAGGCATCAGAATAGTCCTGCAGAGTTTGGTGACTAGCATGTTGCTAAAACAAAAGTAGTTGGAGGAGACTGCTCACTGCCACATTCTCACTGCTTCTTGACAAAGAGGGTAGGACCAGTTTCCCCTTGTTTGTTTATATACCAAACTACCGACATGTCTGTTTGGACATCAACAGTCCCTGGAGGAAGTGTTCTAAAAGGCTTGTAACGCTAGTAGGACCGCCCTCATCTCCAGGACACTAGAATAGAAATTGGTTTCTTCTGGAGACCACATGCCTTGGACTGTTTGTACCAAGAAATGCCCCCCCCCACCAACTGAGAGGTGCCCGTGGTCACTGTGGCTAATAGTGAAAACACAAATGGCTATCCCTGACAAACTTTGGGAAACTCTATCCAACAAAGCAGGCAATTCTGGCAAACCTGAGAAAGTTTTATCAGACAGGAATGAGGCTGTAGAATAATCGACCACTGAACAGCTAGGGTCCGTCGAAAAACATGCACACGGAAATGAGGTGTCGTGAGCAAAGTAAATGCAGCAACCAGTGATCCCAAGGCCTGAAGAACCAATTTCACTTGGGGGGTATGAAAATCTGATCTGCAGCCTTAAGGACTGTACACTGTTTGATGGAAGAACGGCCAAATGACTTGTGGTGTCTAGGTGAGCTCCTATCAACGCCAAGACCTGAATGGGTTGAAGATGGGACTTGGCATAATTGATAGTGACCCCTAAAGACTGACATAATTGAGGTAAGTAGGCCCTGGCCTCTTCGAGGAGAAGTTTGGTTGAAGTGGTGAGGAGCCAGTCATCTAGGTAAGGAAGCATCCTGAATCAGAGCAGTCTGCGATGAGCTTCTACCACTGCCATGCACTTGGTGAACACCCTAGGGGCTGTGGTGAAACCAAAGGACAGGGATCTGAATTGGTAATGACTGGCTCCCAACAGAAAGCACAGGGGTCTCCGGGAGCATCTGTTCTTTTGATGTGATCTACAGAGTACATCCAGTCCTTCCGTAGAAGGGGTAGAATGGACTGAACCCTGACCCTCAAGAACTCGGAGTTCTTTACAAACCGATTTAGACTGCTGAGCTCTAGAATGGGTCTCAGGTCCCCCATTTTCTTTAGCACTAAGAGGAACATTGAGTAAGTTTTTAATCCTCCCTAGTCTTGTGGGACCTCCTGGATGACTCATTTAGCAGCTTTTGAACTTCTTAGGCTACTAACTCCTGCTGACTGGATGGGACATTGGGGAGATTCTTCCATTAGGACAAAGGGATTTGCAAGAAGGAAATGAAATACCTCTGGATATAACTTTTTGCACCCAAGAGTCTTTGTGATTAATGCCCAGGCTTCTGGGTGCAGAAGTGCCCCCTCAAATGCCTCCAGAGAAGAGCAGTCAGGCAACCCTTCAGGTGCGCTGAAAGGATGTATCCAAAAAGAAATCTCTAAACAATTTTTCCTGCAGGCCTCCTCTGCTGTGAGGGTGGCATATTCCATTGGAAACACACATCCCCCCTCTTCTGAGGTAAGTCTCCCCTTGGGAGTCCTGAAAAGGACCTCGTGACCTATGGTACCATGTCATTTTACCACTGCATGAATTCCTTATGGTACCATGTCTTTTTACCACTGCATGAATTCCTGCAGAACAATCTTTGCGGGGTAGAAATATGTATACCCATAACAGATAAGGTCTTCCCATCCTGCTCACTATGGAAGAGCATTTCTTATACTGTAGGGTCAAACAAAGAAGATCCATCGAAGAGAGCAATGATCAAAGAAGACTTAAAGGGCTTCGCAAAGTCACATAACCACATCCAGACATGTCTAGTGATGGTTACACCTGTATCCGCCACCTCTGAGGATCCTTCTGCTACACGAGAGATTAACCTGATGGATGCATTTGAAATTGACTGAAGGGTGGCCAGCTGTGAAGAAAATCGCTTATGTTCCTTTGCTGACATGACCCGAGGAAAAGGCATAGAGCTCTTTAATCAAGTCTCTCTACAATCAGGTAAAATGTACTTAGTTAAGCAACTATGGGTCAAAGGTCGTTGAGGCGTAAACTCACTTTCCAAACCTGTCCATCACCCTGGACACTGTTAGGAGGATGAACACTAGAGCTTTGTTCAGCTAGCTCTTTCCTAGTGCCTGCTGCCCAACCATAGCAGAACTCCCTTACACAATTGAGGTCTTTGGGCAGAACAAGAAATTTATCAGGGTGATGGGGAATAGCTTCCACGGTATCCAGTTCCTTCCATGCCCAGTGAAACAAAAGAACTATGATGTCATCTACCAGAGGGGTAACCCAAGAAGTAGATGGACCAGACCCGAAGGCTTCTAGGAACACCAACTCCTTCTTGGAAGGGGAATCAGAAGACCATCCACCTTTCTAGCTAAGGATCGCTAGAATGTCTCCAAAGGAGACATCTTCTGGTGGAGATCAAAGGGACCCCTCCCCTTCATCGAACTCTGTGTCTTTGGTTAAAGATTCCTGAGGGTAATCTACAAGTCTCGTTTTGCACAACCTCTTCAGTAGGATGACATGGAAAGGTATCGGGAGATTAAGTTCCTGTGCGGGAACTGCCTAGAAGCTCATACGGCTGCCTGTCTCAAAGTGGTAGGTTGATAAGGCTCAGAACACAGATCAGAAGGGGGTAAGGTGGTAGGACCCAAAGATGGAAAAGGAGAATTAACTCCTGGAAGAAAGAAAGCTCTCTCCACCACCTCAAAGGCAGAAGGACCATGAGAAACCGCAGATAGGCTCGCCAAAGCTCCAGGTGCTGCCAAGCTCCAATCCTGCTGCAAGGCAGGAGTCAGACTTGAGCTGTCCAGTGCTGAGGCTCTGAGGGGAAGCATCACCTCTGACCTGAAGCAATCTCCCTGGATCTGGCACCAATGCTTTGGTTCTAACACTCGTCCTGCTCTAGGGGGGATTGGTGACGAATGAGTCAGGGATGCTGTCTAAAACAAAGACATAACTGTCTTCAGGTCAGACACAATGACTCCCAGGATTCTCAGATCAGAGGGTTCTGAAACTGAAGGGCATATTGAAGCAGGAGAGATAATAGGATGAGATATAGACAGCAGGCTCATGGGTCAGATGTGAGATGGAGATGACAAAAACCCCATCTAAATCTGAGCCCAGAAGAACATCCCCATCATCCTATCCACAACTGCTTCAGAAATACTTTTATTGGATCTGATCGAGGATGATGTGGAAGGAGGATGAGATATTCCTGTAAAAATGGAGATCGACACAGAGGGGAAACAGGTTCTGTAGAAAAATGGGAACTTCGTGGCCAAGTAGACTTACATGTCCCAGCTGTCAGATCTGACCTATTATGTTGTTTAGCAGGCGGCTCAGAAGCAGGAGCAGGTTCAGGAGACTGGACAGGAGAGTGTTTTCATTGCTCTCTGGACTCCAAAAACTTCAGCTTCTTAGGAGTTTGAGCTCCTGAAATAGAATCTGAAGCGGAAGGAGTAGACGTAGGCAACAATCCCTTTAGAACTTGTTCCGTCTATCACTTAGAGCCTAAGAGTTGAAAAAGTACAGTTGTGTACCTACCATAAATGTAGATGTTCGAGTGTATTCACTGTTGCGGTCATTACTCTTGGGTTATCCTGCTGGCAGGCTACCCTCAGTCGGCCAGAATTCCAAACTCTAGGTCCGGCGTCGGTTGCTGTCACCTCTTCCCTGATGTCAGTGCGCCAGGGGTATAAAAGGTGCAGCCGACGCCATTTTCTTCAGTTTTTCTTGCCCCGGATGCCAGGTGCCCCCAAATTGGTAGGCTGAAAAATATGCCAATAAAAATTCATGCACAAAAATAACATTGCTTTCATCTACAAGCAAATACACCAAAAAGGTTGTATAGGACAGAGAAGTGCAGAAAAGTCGCAGCAAAGAAAAGGGGGATGGTGGGTGGGTAACCTGGACTGCAACAGTGAATACACTCAAACATCTACATTTATGGTAGGTACAAAACTGTACTATGTTCATCGTGTTTCACTGCTGCAGTCATTACTCTTGGGTTGAATCCCAAAGCAGAGGATGGGTGGCTGTGCTACATAGGATTAGGAGAGGCTATGAGGCCCTGCAGAACTGCAGTGCCAAAGCCTGCTCTGGACTTAGAGTAAAGAGGTAAGTGGTACTGCTTTGTGAAGGTGTGCACTGAACTCCAGGGTTGCACCCTCCAAGATATCTTTGGTTGGTACTCCTCTGAGGAAGGCTGCTGAAGTGGCTGCTGCTCTGGTGGAATGAGGCCTAATGCCCTTAGGCACTGATTTGCCATGTTGAGAATAGCAGAAACGGAAGCAATGGCTTATCCATTTAGAAATAGTCTGTTTTGAGATAGCCTTTCCTTGTGATCCTGCAGCATATGACACTAAAAGTTGCTCAGTCTTTCTGAAAGCTTTAGTTCTGTCCAAGTAGAAGCATAAAGTACAGTTTTGTACCTACCATAAATGTAGATGTCCGATAGATATGCAACTGCAGTCCTGACATATGGGTTGTCCTGCCTCAGGCAGCCCTTCGGTCGGCCGGATTCCAAAGTCTGGGTCTGGCGTCGGCTGTCGCCTCCTCCCCGACGTCAGAGCGGCTGGAGTATAAAGGCATCCGCCGACGCCATCTTCTTCAGTGTTTCTTGCCCCAGATGCCAGGTGCCCTCCAAGGAAGGCTAAATTTTGTGAATGGATAAGCAAAAATTTCCATACATGCACAACAGTAATAAACAGATGCACCATAACAGATATCCCCAGCTAAATAGGAAAGGGGGAAAGGACCCAAGGGAAAAAGCAGAGGGGTAGGAGGGAGGGAAAACCTGACTGCAGTTGCATATCTATCGGACATCTACATTTATGGTAGGTACAAAACTGTACTATGTCCTTCAAGAATGCAACTGCAGTCCTGACATATAGGTTGAATACCATAGCCAAGCTCGGGGTGGTAGGATCTAAGCAAGGGATGGTGTAGCTAAAAGACCCTGCAGGACTGCAGAAGCAAAGCCTGCTCGGGATCTGGAATATAAAGGCAGGTTGTAGTGTCTGGTAAATGTATGCACGGAGCTCCATGTAGCAGCCTCTAGAATGTCCTTTGTAGCCACTCCTCTTAGAAAGGCTGTGGATGTGGCTATAGCTCTGGTTGAGTGTGGTCTTATATTGGCTGGCACACCCTTTCCATGGAAGGAGTAACAGAATCTGATGCAGTGTCCAATCCATTTTGAAATTGTTTGTTTGGAGACTGCCTTTCCTTGCACTCTGGCAGCATAGGCTACAAATAGTTGGTCAGACTTCCTGGTGGTCTTTGTTCTGTCCAAGTAGTAGCGTAATTGTCTGTGTATGTCTAAAGTATGCAGCAGCTTTTCCCCTTTATTTTGAGGATTGGGAAAGAAAGTAGGCAGGTGAATTGCTTGATTTAGAGACACCCTGGATATCACTTTTGGCATGAATGAAAGATTGGTCCTTAGAGAAACTCTGTCCTGATGGAAAATGAGAAAGGGAGGTACTGCCATGAGGGCCTGTATCTCCGAGACTCTTCTTGCTGAGGTAACTGCCAACAGGAAGACCGTTTTCCAGGAGAGGAATTGCATTTCTGAAGATGCTGCTGGTTCAAAAGGAGGAAGAGTTAATTTTTCCAAGACGTAGTTGAGGTCCCATGCAGGAACTGGTGGTTTTCTGGGAGGTTTGATATTCTTTATCCCTCTTAGAAACTGTCTTAGCAAGGGATGCGAAAACACAGGTGGGTCACAGTTGTAATTTGCTGAGATTGCTGAAGCGTGGATTTTAATGGAAGAATATGAAAGGCCATTATGAAACATTTCTGCCAAGTATTCTAATATCTGAAGTATGCTCATCACTGATGCATCCTGTCCCTTTTTGGCATTCCAGATGATGAATCTCTTCCACGAATAGGTTTTTCTGGTGGAAGGTCTGCGTGCTTCCAGCAAGATTTCCTGAACCTTTTCGGAGAGGGGGACATGGGACAAAGTCATGGAACCCTCCAAGCTGTCAGTTGTAATGTTTGCAGGTTTTGATGAACAGTCCTGTAATTGTGTTGAGTTAGGAGCAGAGGCCATTGGGGAAAGGGCCACGGTTTTGTGTGAGTTATGCTCAGTAGCAAGGGATACCAATGCTGCCTCGGCCAGTCTGGAGCTATCAGTATTCCTTTTGGTTGCTCTGCTTTGATCTTCAGTAACACCTTGGTCAGTAATGGTAGAGGAGGGAATGCATAGATTTTTAGGGTATTCCAGCTGAAGGAGAGAGCATCCGTTCTCCAGGCTAGAGGATGGTATGTCCTTGAGCAGAACCTGTCCAGGTGGTGATTGAGATGAGAAGCAAATAGATCTATGTCCGGTCTTCCCCATGCAGTTATTTGTGAGAAAATGTGTGGATGCAGCATCCATTCGTGTGGATCCACGAAATTTCTGCTCAACCTGTCCGCCAGTACATTGTCCTTGCCTGGAACAAACTGGGATTGCAAATGGATGTTCAGTTTCAGGGACTTTTCCCAAAGAGCCATTGTTAGTCTGCAGAGGGGATACGAGTGAGTGCCTCCTTGTTTGTTTATATACCACATGACAGTGGTGTTGTCTGTCCTTATTAGCAGATGGCCTTGAAGAGATTTTCCAAAGGCTTCTATTGCATGCATCACTGCCAACATCTCTTTTTGATTTATGTGCAGAGGCATTTCCGTGGGAGTCCACTGACCTTGAATGCATCTGTCCTCCATGTGCGCCCCCCCATCCATGATCTGAGGCGTCTGTTGTAATGGTTTGACTTGCTTGAACTTTGTTGAAGGGCATGCCTTGGTTTAAATGGCTTGCTTGAGCCCACCACAAAAATTCCCTTTGCAGGCATGGAATGAGTGGTATTACGTCTTCTAGGTTATGGCTGTGCTGAGACCATAAGCTTTTTAGATACCATTGTAGCTTTCTCATGTGTAGTCTTGCCAGAGGGATCAGAAGGATGCAAGATGCCATGAAACCCAGGGCCTGCAGGATCTTCCTTGCGGTCAGCTGGGTAAGTTTTGCTAGGCTTTTGAAGTAACCTGGTAAATGCTGATGTTTCTCCTCTGTGAGGAAAGCCATTTGTGATTGTGTGTCCAGTTTTGCTCCTAGAAAAATAATCTTTTGGGATGGTAATAGTCTTGATTTTTGAATGCTGACTGTGTATCCCAAAGCCTGTAGCAACTGAATGACATAGTCCAAGTTTTTTATCAATGCTTGTTTGCTGTCTGCTTGTATGAGGCAGTCGTCCAGGTAAGGGTATATTTGAATCCCCTGGAGTCTGCAATGTGCAACTACTGATGCCAGGCATTTCGTGAATACTCTGGGCGCAGTAGATAAGCCAAACGGCAATGCTGAGAATTGATAATGCTCTGTTCCTGCAAGAAATTGGAGGTATCTTCTGCAGCTGTGTCTGATTGGGACATGCAGGTATGCCTCCTTGAGGTCCAGAGTAACCAGCCAAGACCCCTTGCCCAGCATGGGAAGGAGTTGCTGTAACGTCAGCATTTTGAATTTTGGCACAATGAGAAAGGTGTTTAGAATAGACAAGTCCAGTATAGGCCTCCATTACTTTTCTTTTCTTGGAACAAGGAACAGTCTTAAATAGAATCCCTGGCCTTGTTCCTGAGGAGGAACCTTTTCTATAGCTTTTATTTGTAACAGCTTTGCAACTTGTAAGAGAGCCTCTGCCCTTTGATTTTGTGGCAGGTTTGGCATGCCTTGTCTCGTTGGTAAGGTGTGGAAGTGGAACCTGTAACCTCTGTCTATTATGTCCAGAATCCATTTGTCCTTGGTTAAAATGTGCCAGTTCTTTGAGAATAAGGATAATTTTCCGCCTAGAGGTGCTTCTCTTTGAGCCTTGGTAGGCGGAGTGATAGTCAAGTCATTGTGATTGTCCCTGTAGTGCAGGTGAACTCCCTGCGCCACTTCTTTGATTTGGTGGTTTTCATTGGCGGCCCCTGTAGGAGCCTCGGTATTGGCCTCTACCTCGAGCACGCCTGTTCTTTCCCCTTTGAAACTTGTCCGAGTCCAGAAAGGACCAATTCTTAGAAGGCCAATTCCTGCTGAATCTGGGAGGCTGAACCTGGAGGAAATCCTTGACAGTCTGTACTGATTTTGCCTTTTCCTCAATAGACTTCAAAACATCCTGTGCATTAGTACCAAAAAGCTTCTGTTTTTCCAGAGGTGCATCCAGGAGCTTAACTTTAACATGGTCTGGCAGTGGCTGTTCTTTCAACCAAGCATGTCTACGTATAACGGCCCCTGTCATGGCTGCCCTACATGAAGCTTCCAATGCATCATAACCACACTGAAGAAAATGATTGCTAACCTGCTGAGTGTTATGAACCAAATCCTGCAATGCCTTTCTATCTATGGGCTCAGGAGAAGCTAACTTTTTCTGCAAATCATCCATTAAGTAATCCTGGTACTGAAACATATGAAAAAGGCAGTTGAGAGACCTCATGGCAAGGGTGGAAGAGGTATAAACTTTTTTGCCCCATCTCTCCAGGGACCTAGCTTCCCTGTCAGCGGGCAGAGGGTTTTTGGCCGAGGAAGAAGCCACTGCCTTGGGGCCCTGTGAAATAGTCTCTAAATCCACAGAGTGGGCCTTAAAGAGATGCTTGTGGGTTTCAGGGACCCTGTAATATCTGTCAGGTTTGACAGGAGCAGGAAGGAGAGAATCAGGCGAAGGACTGGAGTCTGAGTATACATCATCAAGGACATCCAACACTGGAGGAATAGCTAAAGGTCTGTGTTGGGGTAGCTTAAGGAAGGTACGTAGCCTTTTCCTGGAGTCAGAGAATTCCTGACCCTGCCACTGAAAATGTTCTCTCATGGAGTGGAGAACTTCACCAAAAGAAATATCCTCTGGAGGGGAGGCAGAGGAAATTGAATCCTCAGCATCCGAGTCCTCATAGGCCTGGAAGGATTCTTCCTGGGTATCTGAGTGCTCAGAATCCCCAGAGGCTTCATCTGAAGAGAGGGTGTCTGTCTGCTCAGTTCTAGGCCTTTTATCTGCAGGCGGCTGAGAACCCCTGATAAGAGAGATTAAATCTGCAGCAAGAGTCATGATCTATCAGAAGAGGGGCCCTGAGCAGTAGGCTTAGGATGGGCCTTGGCCTGGCTGGCAGCCTTAGCACGTGCAAAGGCCTTGATGGACATGGATACCGAAGGCCTAGCTGCCCCACGTGCAGGAGTAACCTTGTCCACAGGAATGGTGTTGGGTAAATCCAGAGCTTCGGTCTCTGGAGGAAAAACAACCGGCACCGGTGAAATCTCCGTGACCGAAGAACGCGTTAAAGCGGTGTCGTCGGCCTGGGACGGTAGAATTACCGCTTCCAAAGGGACCAAAGCACTCGCGGAGGGCTTAGGTGTGGTATCGGTGGAAGACGCGGGCCGAGGATGTCGGTCCCGGTCCTTGTGTTTTTTGGTAGATTGAGTTGTCGGTTGTTCTGACGGCATGATATAAGCGAAAGATTTGCCAAAAAAGTCTTCGGCAAATTCTGCCCGGCGCCTGAGTGTGCGCTTATTAAAGCAAGCACAGGCAGCACAGGCCGAGACGCCGTGGTCTGGGCCCAGGCAAGGGAGGCAGTAAAAATGGAAGTCCTTAACTGGCTTAAGGCCAGAACCCACAGGGTTAGAGTTGCTGGCGCTGTGTCAGACTCCAAGCCGGTTACAAGTGGTGTCCCACAGGGCTCGGTCCTTGGCCCCCTATTGTTTGGCATCTACTTCTCAGAAGTACAGGCCAGCATGGGAGGACTTTGGCTGACAAAGTTTGCAGACGACTGCAAACTGGGCGCCATAGTGGAAAGTGCATCGGACACGGATATCCTTCAGAAGGGACTCACAGAAACAGATAGCTGGTGCCAGAGCCATGGCCTGAAGTTAAACGCCAAGAAATGCATAGTCATACCCTTCGGGAAAAACAAGGTAACCCCAAGCTACCATATAGGTGGCAATCCACTAAGCACAGAAGAGGTTATCAGGGACCTGGGGACCCAGGTTGACAGTGGCCTTTCTTTGACACTCACATTGCTAAAGTGGTTAGAAAGACCTTCTACATTGCCCACCTGATCATGAAGGATTCACATCCAGATCTAGTGAGGTCATTGTTCCCCTGTACTCTTCACTTATCAGACCAATTATCGAGTACAATGCCCCATTAGGGATGTATCTCACCAGACATCTGCAGCAATTGGAGAGACCCCAAAGTTCCTCACCAAAAGGATAAAGGGACTCCAAAATCTGTCATATGCTGCCAGATTGAAGAAACTCCAGCTCTATTCAGTCGCATACCGTCTGCTCAGAGGTGACATGTGCCTGACATACAAGGCCATGTCCAACCCGAATTAATGGACATGTTCCACCTCAAAAATCCAAATCCACCAAAACCACTAGAGCAAGCAACTTAAACCTTAGCACGGATATAAATAGGACGTGCTGGAGGGATAGATTTATCACTCAGAGACTCCCTATGCTGTGGAATAAAATCCCGGTCCATGTGAGGCAGAGCACCTCGCTGACTCTGTTCAAGAGAAATCTAGACCTGTGGATGGGAGATCGTAGGTTTACCCCGGGAATCATCTCTGTGTCACTGCTGGACAGAGGCACAACAAACTAATGGGCACCGTATTTTTTCATATAAGGGGTGGCGTAAGCCACAAAAATTTGGGCTAGGCTTATAAATGCCTTAGGGCAGATAGCCTAGTATGAACCTATGAACCTATTTGTTTACCACAAGACAAACAATTATTAACTTTTTCAATTTTTTCTGACATCAGCTGAGGCAAGAAAAAATGTTCCCCAACGGGGTACTTAGCTTTTAGATGACTTCGGTAACTGAAAACACATTAGCTGATCGACCGGCACTTGCGAACTGCTTCTGCTTCGGGCACCGCGCAGGAAGAAAGACTGAAGAAGATGGCGTCGGCGGATGCCTTTATACTGCAGCCGCTCTGATGTCGGGGAGGAGGCGACATCAGCCGACGCCGGACCCAGACTTTGGAATCCGGCCGACCGAAGGGCTGCCTGAGGCAGGACAACCCATATGTCAGAACTGCAGTTGCATTCTTGAAGGACATCTGCCTGTGTATGTCCAAAGAATGCAAAATATTCTCACACTTGTTCTGCGGATTTGGATAAAAGGTACGCAAGTGAATGTTTTGTTTGAGGGCCACACTGGACACCACCTTAGGCATAAATGTAGGGTTTGTCCTCAGAGAAACCCTGTCTGGATGAAAAATGATGTAAAAAGCACCAAACTCAAGCATCGGGAAGAATCCACCAATTTATTATCAAAAAATAAAATCCAAGTAATCCGCTTGTAAGTATTACAAGCAAACGTTGTATGGAACCAAACTGCTAAAAACAAGGATCACAATAATCCAATAAAATCACTGCACA
The DNA here is from genome assembly GCF_019279795.1 of Protopterus annectens. Taxonomy (NCBI): domain Eukaryota; kingdom Metazoa; phylum Chordata; order Ceratodontiformes; family Protopteridae; genus Protopterus; species Protopterus annectens. The sequence goes on from NC_056744.1 coordinate 1,627,145,492, forward strand.
CGGAAAGTATGTAAAGCGCTTTTCGTTCGGGTTAATACCCGAACTTCATCAGACAGATTTCAAAATAAAGTGCTTAATGCAAGGCTTAAAATAACCTTTCCTTTTTGAATAAACCTATCAGAAACTTTGTTACCAATGCATCATTTAAACCAAAGCACAGTACAAGTTAAAATTTAAAGTTATATTACGTTCTCATCATGCCTTTACTTCAGTGTTAGACCGTTCATTTCATAATATTCATTAGTGTTGTTTTACTCTAAAAACACATCAGTGACAGAAAAATAATAAATAAAATCAACAGTAAATAAATAAACAACAACCTATAATTATCACAATACCCGAATGTAATCAGATGATGTTTCAAATTTATGTACTGACAAATTGTGTACTAGAACGGGGAAGACTAGGCCAGGTTTCCTTCGAAAGAGCTGCTTCGGTGGAAAAAATAAGTGTATCAACAAGAAATATAGGTGCCAATATTGTAATTTAGTATCACTTTTTAAAATAGAAACAATCGGCACCTTTTAAAGTCTAATATAAGCATTTAACTGGTATTTCTTACGTCCCCAATCAAATGCTAGATCATATGCATCAAATAACCACCTTATCTGTCCCTACATACTCCGTCAAGAGCAGTAGTTACATCCAAGTCCATCCCGTTCTGTGCCCTTCACATTCCCGTCACCAATCAGACTAAAAACGGGAGACGACATGTCAATCCCCGTGTATACATATACAACTAACAATCCAATAATTCATTTAACAAAGGTATGGGAAGGGGTCCACTACACCAGAGGCTCACAACTAGCAATATCAGCACGTTCCAGTGAAATCTAATCCTCTAAACAAAGTCCCACTTCACCGTCTGATCACAAGCCCAAAATTCTAAATTAATATTTCCCAGTCCCCTGGTTATCTAAGTAAGCTTTTTAGTTTCAAAATGCATGCAATCGAACAGGAATCGTTGATCCTTGGTTCAATGCTTGCATTCAGTCTGATCTGCCAATTTAATTCGTTCTTTTCCAAAAGTAACTGTATCAGACTAATGTTCACCTGTCCAGGTCCAAACTTTCGTAGGTCCATACTTGAAATAACCTTAAATTTAAAATAGTGACCTTCGTTGTTTTCACAATGTTTTGCCAATGCGTTCTCCCTATTCTTTTTCCTAATTGCATAACCATGCTCGTAAATACGGTCCCTAATTCTCCGCTCTGTCTTTCCGACATAAAATGCCGGACATAGTTGGCACTCTGCAATATAGACCACGAATTTCGTGTTACAGTTGTAATTACCTTGGATGTAAAAGGTCTCTCCTCTAATTTTAAACTTATTATCTCCATCTAAGTGGATACATTGTTTACATGTTCCACACGGGTGTGTACCTCCTTTGGATCTACTCCGCTCTGTATATTTCCTTTGGAGGAGTTCTTTAATATCTGACATGTCGTCTCCCGTTTTTAGTCTGATTGGTGACGGTAATGTGAAGGGCACAAAACGGGATGGACTTGGACGTAACTACTGCTCTTGACGGAGTATGTAGGGACAGATAAGGTGGTTATTTGATGCATATGATCTAGCATTTGATCGGGGACGTAAGAAATACCAGTTAAATGCTTATATTAGACTTTAAAAGGTGCCGATTGTTTCTATTTTAAGAAGTGATACTAAATTACAATACTGGCACCTATATTTCTTGTTGATACACTTATTTTTTCAACCGAAGCAGCCCTTTCGAAGGAAACCTGGCCTAGTCTTCCCCGTTCTAGTACACAATTTGTCAGTACATAAACTTGAAACATCATCTGATTACATTCGGGTATTGTGATAATTATAGGTTATTTATTTATTTACTATTGATTTTATTTATTATTTTTCTGTCACTGATGTGTTTTTAGAGTAAAACAACACTAATGAATATTATGAAATGAACGGTCTAACACTGAAGTAAAGGCATGATGAGAACGTAATATAACTTTAAATTTTAACTTTGGTTTAAATGATGCATTGGTAAAGTTTCTGATAGGTTTATTCAAAAAGGAAAGGTTATTTTAAGCCTTGCATTAAGCACTTTATTTTGAAATCTGTCTGATGAAGTTCGGGTATTAACCCGAACGAAAAGCGCTTTACATACTTTCCGTGTGCAGTGATTTTATTGGATTATTGTGATCCTTGTTTTTAGCAGTTTGGTTCCATACAACTTTTGCTTGTAATACAAGCGGATTACTTGGATTTTATTTTTTGATAATAAATTGGTGGATTCTTCCCGACGCTTGAGTTTGGTGCTTTTTACATAGTTTTGGTCTGTGGAAAACATTTTGGCGTTTGTGGATGAAAAATGATGAAAGGTTCCACAGCCATGAGTGCTTGTAACTCAAAGACTCGCCTTGCAGAGGTTATTGCCAGGGGCAGAGCTGTTTTCCAGGATAAGAATTTTATATCTGCTGTTGATGCTGGCTCGAAAGGAGGCAGTGTGAGTTTTTCCAAAACATAATTGAGGTCCCAGGCCGGAATTGGTGCTCTCCTTGGAGGCCTAATGTTTTTGGCCCCCCTGAGGTATTGCCTTATTAAAGGATGAGAAAAGATAGGTGGGTTCTGTATTGTAATGGGCAGAAATGGCAGAGGCATGAATTTTAATTGATGAGAAAGAAAGGCCTTTGTTCAGCATCTCAGTTAGGTATTGTAAAATCTGAGGGATACTTGGTACACACGTGTCAATGCCTTGTTCCTGGTTCCAAGCACAGAATCTCATCCATTTTTCTGCATAAGATTTTCTGGTACTGGGCCTCCTAGCCTCCAAGATAACATCCATAACAGCTTTTGAAAGAGAAGTGTTCCGAATGGCTACATTATCTGCCATGCTGCCAGATTTAAGATCCTGAGTTGGCTGTGCAGGATCTGATTGTTTTGTTGGGTCAGCAAGTGAGAAGTTTGAGGCAATATCCATGCTGGACCTTGAGATAAGCTCTTTAGGATTGGGTACCAGTGCTGGCGTGGCCAGTCTGGTGCAATCAGTATCATTTTTGGCTTCTCTAGTCTGACCTTTAGGAGTACCTTGGGAAGGAGAGGCAGTGGAGGAAAGGCATATACTGTTAGATTTTTCCAGCTGAAGGATAGGACGTCCACTTTCCATGCTTGCTTGTGATAAATCGTTGTGCAAAATCTCTGCAATTGGCAGTTGTGAAGGGAGGCAAATAGATATGTCTGGGCATCCCCATTTCCTTGTTATCATACTGAAGACTTGTGGATCCAGTTTCCATTCGTGGGGAACCATGAGGTTTCTGCTTAGTCTGCCAGAGTATTTGTTTTTCCTGGCAGGAATTGTGCTTGCGGGTGAACATGAAAAGCCAATGCCGTGTCCCATAAGGTCATTGCTCGTCTGCAGGGGGGGTAGGAGTGTGTACCTCCCTGCTTATGTACCACATGACTGTAGTGTTGTCTATCAGTAACTGTCCTGGATGAAGCAGGTCCTTGAAAGCTGTCAGGGCATTTTGAACAGCTAGCATCTCTTTTTGACTGATGTGAAGATGCATCTGGTTTACAGGCCATGTGCCCTGAAAACATTTTCCTGCCATATGGGCCCCCCAGGCATAATCTGATGCATCCGTTGTCAGTGTCTGTCTGGCTGTGGGTAAACTGAATGGCAGACCCTTGTTGTGGTGACAGGCTTCTGCCCACCATCGAAACTCCTGTTGCAGGCAGAGAATAAGTGCAATTACTGTCTCCAGGCTGTGGCAATGCTGAGTCCAAACACTTTTTAGATACCATTGTAGTTTCCTCATATGCAGTCTGGCATATGGAATTAGTTGAATGCAGGATGCCATGAAACCCAAGGCCTGCAGGATTTTCCTTGCAAATAAGTGGGTTTTTGTTGCCAATTTCTTGAAGTAAGTAGTCAGTTGCTTTTGTTTGTCTGGCATGAGATAAGTCATCTGGGCAGGTGTATTTAAGCTTGCACCCAGGAATATTATCTCTTGTGAGGGCGCTAGTTTTGATTTCTTTTCGTTTACTGTGTACCCTAGGCCAAATAGTAATCTTTTTACAAACGCCAGATGCTTTAGAAGAATGTCTTAGTTCTCTGCTTGAATTAGGCAGTCGTCCAAGTAGGGACATATTTGAATTCCTTTTTGTCTGCAAAATGCAATTACTGGAGCCAGGCATTTTGTGAAGATCCTGGGCACAGTAGATAAGCCAAAGGGCAGTGCAGAGAATTGGTAATGCATTGAGCCAGCTATGAATCTGAGGTATCTTCTGCAAGATTGTCTGATTGGGACATGCAGGTATGCCTCTTTTGGGTTCAAAGTTACGAGCCAAGTCTTCTTGCCCAGCATGGGCAGTAGCTGCTGTAGAGTCAACATCTTGAATTTTGGAACTTCCAGAACATATTTAGTATAGACAGGTCCAGTACTGGTCTCCAGCTTTTGTCCTTTCTGGGTACTAGGAAAAGTCTGGAGTAAAATCCTTGCCCCTGCTCTTGTTGCGGTACTTGCTGAATGGCCCTCATGTCCATGAGGGCTGTAATTTCTTTTTGTGCCTCTGCCCACTGATGGTGTGGCAGGTCTGGCATACCTTTTGACCTTGGTAGAGTGTGAAAATGGAACCTGTAGCCTTGGGACACTATGTTCAGGACCCGTTTGTCTTGGGTAACCATTTGCCATTTTGAGGAAAAAAGTGCTAGTTTTCCCTCTAAGGGGGCTGGCAAAAGAAAGGTGCTTGGATCTGGTAGAGGAAAGTCATTGGGACTGTTTCCTGTAAGGCTGTGATTTGTCTTCTCCGCTTTTGGAGGTAGGAGCACCCCATTGTTCAGGCCTGTATGAGCCTTGGGGCTGAGATCTGCCTCTGGGACGCCTGTATCTGCCCCTTTGTGGTCTGTCTGACACTGGAAAAGACCAATTTTTAGAAGGCCAGTTCCTGCTAAACCTGGGTGGCTGTACCTGTAAGAAATCCTTGACTGTCAGCATGGATTTTGCTTTATCCTCCATTTTTTCAACACCTCTTCTGCTTTAGTACCAAACAAAGTATCATGCTGTAATGGTGCATCTAATAATTTTGCTTTAACATGATCAGGCCGATTCTGTTCTTTTAACCAAGCATGCCTTCTAACAACAGAACCTGTAACAGCGGCCCTGCAAGAGGCCTCCAGTGAATCATAACCACATTGCAAAGTATGCTTTCCCACTTGTTCAGCTGCATGCAATAAATCCTGCAATTCCTTGTTCTCTGCACATTCAGTATTTGTCAACAATTTCTGTTTAAGCAGTGACATTAAATATTGCTGATATTTAAGCACATGAAACTGACAATTTAAAGCCCTTAAAGCCAGGGTTGCAGAAGTGTATACTTTTTTCCCCCATCTGTCTAGAGCCCTAGAATCCCTATCAGAGGGGACAAGGTTTCTTGCAGTGGAAGCTTTAACCCCTTTGGGACCCTGAGATATAGTTTATGGGTCAGCAGCGGGGTTTTTATATAGGAAGTTATGTGAATCCGGGACCCTGTAGTATCTTGTCTGGCTTAGCAGTTGCAGGGGGTAGAGAGTCAGGGGACAGGCCGAACTCTGAAAATACATCTACAATGTCTACAACAGGTGGAATAGCAAGGGGTCTGTGATGAGGAGGTAGCAGAAGGTCACTGAGCCTTTTCTTAGATTCAGAATAATCTTGGCTCTCCCAGTGGAAATGCTCCCTCACGGTATGCAGGGTTTCCCCAAAAGAATAATCTTCAGGCGGAGAGGTTGAAGGAATGGATTCTTCAGCATCAGAATCCTCATAGGGAAGCATGGAGTAATCCTGTTCAGAAGAGGAATCAGAGGAAATAGAAACCTGATCAGAAGAATAATACTCTGTCTCTTGCCTAGGCCTTTTATCAGGAGGGGGATGGGAGCCTCTGATCAAAGTAATTAGGTCTTCGGCCATTTTGAGCATGTTTTTTAGGCATGGAAGTCCGAGTAGGAGAATGCTGTACTTGTTTCTTTGTCTTTAGAGCTGCTTTAGTCTTTGCCTTTGAAGCTGAAGATGGCTTAATATATAGTTGTGTAGGTCTGAAGACACCCTCAGAAGCCGATGCTTGCTCAGCGGCTCCGGACCCATCTCAGGGAATGATTTCCGAGTGTCCAATACCTTGAGTATCCAGAGGCCCAGTCGGCTCCACGTGTGAGTCAGAAGCGGCCTGTGGCTCTGAGGTAGCAGGCGCCAGGGGCTGCGAAAGCGCCTCACTGAGAACTGGTGACTGGCCTAGCAGAGGCCTCGACGTCTGTTTTGGACCTCGGATGCCTATCCTTATCCTTGCCCTTGTGTTTTTTGTAAACTCCGGTCATTAATTGTTCCGGCGGCTTTATATAATTAAATCTCCGGCCAAAGTAATGGAATGCAAAATCGAACAGACACTTAATCGTGCGTTGGTTAAATCTAGCACAAAACCGACAGCTAGCAACGTTGTGATCAGGGCCTAGGCAAGGAATAGAGTAAGAGTAAAAATCCCTATGAGGTATTTGCTTTCCACAAGAAATACAATTGCTAACTTTTTCTGACATAGGTCTGGAGCAAGAAAAAAGTTTCCCCAACGGGGTACTTAGCTTTAATGAAGACTTCGGTTATGAAATTTGGATTTGAAAATCTCAGGAGTCGGCCGACCGGCACTTGCGAGCTGCTTTTGCTTCGAGCATCACTCGGCAAGAAAGACTGAAGAAAATGGCGTCTGCTGCATCTTTTATACCCCTGGCGCACTGACGTCAGGGAAGAGGCGACAGCAACCGACACTGGACCTAGACTTTGGAATTCTGGCCGAATGAGGGTAGCCTGCCAGCAGGATAACCCAAGAGTAATGACTGCAACAGTGAAACACGAACATCTGTACAAGTCTGACCAGGGGTTTCAAGATGGGCTGCTACTAAATTCATGTAATCTCTCGCGGCAGCACAGTTATGCATCTTATGCCCACAGGAGCTGCACTTTTTGAAACCTGTTGGCTTTTCAGCCATTTTGGGAATAAAGAAAGGAGGAAACAGGCAGTTTTCTATTATAATACATGTATATATACTTTTTTTTTTTTTTTTTTTATAAGCAGGAAGAAAAGGAAGGATATCAACTATAGTATCCAAGAAATACACAGAAACCAGGTAACAGAAAATAAGCACAGGGAAAAAGAAAAGAAGTTACCAGTAATGGTAATGACAGTACCCAAGGAAAACAGGTAGAAGAAGAAAAAAAAAAAGTATGAACCCTAAAGTTCGAGAAAAAAACGAAAACCTGGAAAAGGGAGGAAGGATGACAGATAAAGAAAAATGATAGTTCGAAAAAGACTATGAAAATCTACTTTTACTCTCAAAATTTGTGAAACTATACCCAAAAAGCTTGACAGAGCATGATCCACATCAGTAGTGGAGAAGCAGCAAATGAGGTTGGAGGTATTACAGGGTTTTGAGGCATTATGGTTAAAGGGAAGAGCTCAAGAGTCAGATCCAAGAGTCTAAACTCAGTGCGGCTGAACCACATCAGAGACTCATTCATTGAGAAATGAATGAAAATGACATCAGATCAAAACATATCCATACCCTGGCATAAACAATGCTTCAAAAAAACAAGGGTGATGGATGGGAGGGAGTGGCTACTGCAGCAGTGATAGTTTGAACATCTAGTGTTATGTTAAGTTTACTTACGTAACTGTACATTGTTCATCATACTGATCACTGCTGCAGTGGCATTAGCTATATCAGTAAATTACCCTTGCTTACTACGCTTGGGTAGTGGAAGAAGACTCCAGAAGGCCCTGGAGATTAGTCCTAGCAAAGACTGATCTACACCAAGTGAATGACTCAAGTTTATACTGCTTTTGTAAAAAAAAAGTATGCACAGAGGATCAAGTGGCAACTTCTAGAATAATACACTTTCAAAAAGCCATAGCTGAAGCCAAAGCTCAAGAGTGTGGGACTTGATCCTGCATAGAATTTCTTGCTGTGGTGAATTTAATAAAAAATAATAACTTTAGACAACCATTTGGAAATTGTTTTGACACAGGTTGCTCCTTCTCCTTACATTTGCAAGAAAAGAAAGAATAGTAGTGTAAAATCTTACCATAACCATACATGTCCTTCTCTTCCATGTTGCAGTATTCTAGGTGTGGGGATTTCTTGCCCTCAGGTAACTCGTACGTTGGCTTCTATACAAAAGCTTCAGCTTGGTTGCTGCAGTGTGAGTGGAACGTCACACGCATGGCCATAAACCAAGGGGCTTCAAATATGACGTCTGCACGCTCAATCCTCAGAACTTGAAGGCCAGCTGGCAGAGAAAAAGGCCCAGCAGGAGGTATGCCAGTTGTTTATAGGTGTGCAACTTGGAGACCTACTGAAATGTAGGCAAAACAGGAAGGTATAAGAGCTGGGGAGACTGGTGGGTGGGAAGGAATACTGCAACATGGAAGAGAAGGACAATTATGGTTATGGTAAGATTTTACACAACTATTCTATGTCCTTCTATTCCCATGTTGCAGTATTCTAGGTGTGGGAGCGTACCACAACTTAAGGAGATGAGAGGGTAGTCGTAGATGCAGACAGTTCTACAAGACCCTGCAGGATTGCCCTGGCAAATCCTGTCCTAGCCTTGGAGACTTGGTCCAATTTGTAATGCTTGGTAAAGGTGTTGATAGTGGCCCAGGTGACTGCTTCCAAAATGGATGCTGTTTCTAGGCATTTCATGAAGGCCCTTGAGGTGGCCACAGCTGTAATGGAATGGGCCTCGATTCCCCTAGGGGTTCATTTCCGTGTTGAGAGAGTAGCAGAAGCAAATACCTTGCCTGATCCAGCATGTAATGGTTTGCTCGGAGACTGCCTTGCCCAGGGCTCTTAGGTGGAAGGAGACAAAGAGCTGGTTAGTCTTTCTGATGGCCTTGGTCTTGTCCAGGTAGAATCTAAGTTGTCTGTGCACATCCAGTGAGTGCAGTATCCTCTCCCCTTCATTAGTGGGTGAGGGAAAAAAGGTGGGCAGAAGAATGGATTGGTTAAGAGAGAGATCATTGACCACTTTAGGCATAAAAGAGCGGTTGGTTCACAAGGACACCCTGTCTTTGTGGAAGACGGTGTAGGGGGACAGGCCATTACAGCCTGCAGTTCTGACACTTCTGGCTGAAGTGATAGCCACCAGAAGGACAGGCTTCCATGTACACATCTGTAAGGAGGAAGGCCCGGCAGATTCAAAGGGATGTTGGGTTAATTTCTCTAAAATGTAGATAAGGTCCCAAGGCAGAGGAATAGGATAGTGATGTGCTTGGCCTGAAGACAGGAATGCCATTTTTCAGGAATCTTGTAAGAGGCCAGAGTTGCTCCCCAACCTGAAACTGCACAACTCAGGTTGGGGTGGGGGGTGGGGTCTGTAGTGGGAGCCCTGGGTTTAATTTCACTTGCTGGGTCCACCAGTTGATTTCTGTTTTGAGACAGGGAAGGAGGGGGATGGACTGCTCTAGGGGATGTATGTGCTGGGACCAGGTGTTCTTCAGGAACCACTGCTGTTTGCGCATGTGCATGCTTGCCAGAGGTAGCATGGGGATGGTCGCGATCATCAAACCCAAGAGACGAAGAAGTGGGAAGTTAAAGACAGAACCTTATCCTGAGGTAGAATGGCCTTCATTGCGTCTATTCTGATTCTGCAGCAGAGGAAAATCTTGTCCTGGCTTGGGATCAGAGAGGATTTAGGGAGGTTGATGATGAATCCTAGGTTCTGCAGAACAGACATGTTGAAATGTAGATGGTTTAATACAGCATCCCTGGACTCTGCCAGAATCAGGTCTCATCCAGATAAGGGTAAATTTGTATCCCTTGATTCTGCACAAGGCAATGGCTGGGGCTAGGTACTTTGTAAAGACCCTGGGGGCTGTGGATAAACCAAAGTACAAGGCAGTAAACTGGAAATGAGAGGAAGGGCCAGAGAAATGCAGGAATTGTCTGTGGGAACTCCTGATGGGTATGTGCAGGTAGGCTTCCTTTAGGTCTAGGGTGACCATGAAGACCTTGGCTGGAATGAAAGGCAGCAAAGTGGGGAGACAGAGCATTTTGAAGGAGGGTACCTGAAGATGTAGGTTTAGAAATTACAGATCTAAGATGGGTCGCCAGGGGCCATCTTATTTGGGGACCAGGAAGCGACCGGAGTAAAACCACTTTTTTTTCTTGTCCTGAAGAAACAGGCTTTATGGTGCCTAGCTGTAGAAGATCTGCCAGACCTTGTGGCATGAGATGGGCCTGTTTTTTGGGGAGGGAAGGGATGCCTCTTCTGGGTAGCTTCTCTGTCCAGGATAGGAAGTACCCTTTTTGGATAATGTTTAAGACCCACTGGTCTGAAGTGATGGAATCCCAAAGGGGGAGACACTGGGAAGGTGGGCTGAGAGGGGGAGGTGGGCAAGGCAGTCACACATTACTGGGGCCTCCTCTGTCCTGAAAGGGCTGTCTTGGTTGCTGTGGTGGAGCAGAGGATCTGGAGTTAAGTAGGCTTTCTATCCCCTCAACTGGACCTGGAAGAGGAGGGCTGTGGAGTACGTCTTATAAAGGTGGCTTTAGCAGGGTAGTTCCTATAATACTTGGGTATGGGCGACACCAGCAGGTGCTTCATATCCTGGAGTTCTTTGCTTTTTTCTTGTAGATTTTTAAAAAGGTCAGCGGATTGTTTTCTCAACAGCAATGTGCCAAAGAAAGTTTGGATGAGATGTTAGTCTTGCAAGACTGTCAGGCAAAGAAGCCAGCATGGAGAAGGCTTGAGAGACCAAGTCTAATGCATACTTCCCCAATGACAACCACAAGTTGATTCCAAGAAGAAAAAACTGCAGCAGGATCCAATCTTTAAATAAAACCACTTATTTTAACTAGTAAAACAAGTTGTTGAGCGCTTTCATCTACAATACGTAGATTTCATCAGAACAACCAGTATTCGTTGTAACACACTTATATACCTTAATTTCCCGCCCTTTGTGTCAATTATTCACTTAAACAATCCTATAAATATTTAAACAACCATAAATGTTAAAAAAAGTATCTTATTTTTAAAAAATTATTTTTTTAAAAAACAATGACACATACTAAAAAATTACTGTATACTATATAACTATACTGGCTTCCCCACAATTCATACAATTCTATACCTAACGGGAATACCCAGCAGTTCAATATACAAAATTAATTACTGTAAATACAATGCGCATATGCATATTAAAATTTTCAGCATTTATATACAATCTGATGAATATACTGCATAGACCTCATTCAATAATTGTCTTAAAAACTACATTGACTGCATTATAAACTGTAACTAAGTTCTAGTAAGAGGTTTGGTGGGAATGTATTCGTTAACACCAGGGGCACTACCAGCATTCAATCTTATCTGCCATTTGATTTCTCTTTCCCCCAATATTGCCTCAACATCCCCTCCCCTTGGATTACTCTTAACCACCTCCAATATTGCAAACCTAAATGAGTCACATCCAGCACTTCCTTCTAGGTGCCTATATAATGCATTATTCTTGTCTTTCTTTTTTATACAGTATAAAAGGTCATAAATTCTATTCCGCAACCTTCTATCTGTTTTTCCAACATAGAAACTAGAACATGAAGTACATTTCCCCAAATATACTACATGTTGTGTTTGACAATTTCCCTTACTAAAAGTTATTCTACTTCCAATATTGTTACCAAAGATATCTGCACTTCTTCCAATATATATGCACACTGATTACAGTGTCCACATTTTTAGTACCTTCCTTACTGATATTGTTCTTTCCATGTTTACTAGTAGTTCTAGTTTCTATCATTCTTTTGATATTCGTCCCAGTTTTATAAACAAATCATTGTTTCTCCCCAATTTTTCCACTCAACGTTTCGTCACTTGTTAAAATATTCCAATTTTTATCTGTTATATTTCTTATTTCTCCAGCATACTGACTATATTCTAAAATATAGAAAACCATCATTTGTTCCACATTTATTAGTATTGTTGGGCATTGTGATGTCATTACCCAAAAGAAGTACATATTTTTCCCCCATTCACTTGTAACATATTCCATAATATCCTTTACTAGATGTCCAGGGTATCCTCTCCCTAGAAATAAGTCTCCTATAAATTTAATTTCATTAATCATGTCCTCCTTACGAGATGTCATTCTAGCCGCCCTTATACATTGCCCCTTCAGGATACTTTTTTTCTGTGTATAAGGGTGGTTACTGGAATATTCCAAATAGGAATTACAAAAGTATCTTTCCTATAAATTCTAGACTGAAACCTGCTTCCATCATTGAAAATATAAGTATCCAAATAGTTGATGCCAGTCCTACTGAAATTGTATGTAAATTTCAAGTATGGACTGCATCCATTAATATATTCTATAAATTGTTTCAACAATACTTCTGTTCCTTTCCATAGAATGAACAAATCGTCCAGGAATCTAACATAACAACCTATATATTCCATCCAAGGGGTATGTATGATGTATTCATTTTCCCAATCTAGTAGAACAAGTTTGGCATAAATGGGGGCACATGCTGCCCCCATAGCCACTCCAGATATTTGTTTGTAATATTCTCCTTCGAAATATATATAGTTGTTTCCCAGAACTATATTTATAAATTCAGCTACAAGTTCAATTCTATCCCATTCATATTGAGAATATTTCCTGACACTGTTGATAAATCTGGTAACACCCTCACTACGAGGTATACAGGAGAATAGGTCTTTAATATCAATGGTTATAAACATCATATTAGTATCTCATATATCTTGTTTAAATCTTCCCAAAAAGTCCCAGGAATCTTTCATTAAATGTGGTACATTTACATATATGTGTTTGAGCCATTGATCTATAACCTTACCAAAGGGAAAGGTTTTGCTTCTACTTCCAGATATTATGGGCCTGAATGGGGGGATTAGATACATTTTTATGTATTTTTGGAATACCTACAATGGTAGCTAGAACTGGATATTCCACTTTCAAAAATCTGTACAGTTCTACTTCAATACATTCATCTAGTAAGAATTCTTCCAGGAACAAATCTATTCTGTGCGCAATAAGATACCTCATATTGTTCAGATACATTCAGAATCTCAAATATTTTCTGAATATATTCTTCATTGTCAAACCACACTACTCCTCCACCCTTGTCGTGTGTCATAATTCTAATATTGTTAGCATCACATAGGTTACCTAAAACTCTATCTTCCTCGTAACTCCAATTGTTCTTTATTTTATAATTATTTATCTTGTTGTGTAACCCATAAATCTGTTTAGTCACTACCTTTTCAAATGCAGTCAATGTATTATGCATAGGTGGTGTGAAGTTACTTTTTTTCTTTAAACTTCCATTACTTTTGTCACCATCTCTAACATTCTGAAAAAAATACCCCCAAATTCAATTTCCTTAAATAAAACTTCAATTCAACTAAAATGTCTACTACACTGAATTTTTTCGGGAATAGAATATATTAATAGATGCAGTCAATACTTGAAATTTACATACAATTTCAGTAGGACTGGCATCAACTATTTGGATACTTATATTTTCAATGATGGAAGCAGGTTTCAATCTAGAATTTATAGGAAAGATACTATTTGTAATTCCTATTTGGAATATTCCAGTAACCACCCTTATACACAGAAAAAAGTATCCTGAAGGGGCAATGTATAAGGGCGGCTAGAATGACATCTCGTAAGGAGGACATGATTAATGAAATTAAATTTATAGGAGACTTATTTCTAGGGAGAGGATACCCTGGACATCTAGTAAAGGATATTATGGAATATGTTACAAGTGAATGGGGGGAAAAATATGTACCTCTTTTGGGTAATGACATCACAATGCCCAACAATACTAATAAATGTGGAACCAATGATGGTTTTCAAAGGGTCTATATTTTACAATATAGTCAGTATGCTGGAGAAATAAGAAATATAACAGATAAAAATTGGAATATTTTAACAAGTGACGAAACGTTGAGTGGTAAAATTGGGGAGAAACCATCATTTGTTTATAAAACTGGGACGAATATCAAAAGAATGATAGAAACTAGAACTACTAGTAAACATGGAAAGAACAATATCAGTAAGGAAGGTACTAAAAAATGTGGACACTGTAATCAGTGTTCATATATACTGGAAGAAGTGCAGATATCTTTGGATAATAATATTGGAAGTAGAATAACTTTTAGTAAGGGAAATTGTCAAACACAACATGTAGTATATTTGGGGAAATGTACTTCATGTTCTAGTTTCTATGTTGGAAAAACAGATAGAAGGTTGCGGAATAGAATGTATGACCATTTATACTGTATAAAAAAGAAAGACAAGAATAATGCATTATATAGGCACCTAGAAGGAAGTGCTGGATGTGACTCATTTAGGTTTGCAATATTGGAGGTGATTAAGAATAATCCAAGGGGAGGGGATGTTGAGGCAATATTGGGGGAAAGAGAAATCAAATGGCAGATAAGACTGAATGCTGGTAGTGCCCCTGGTATTAACGAATACATTCCCACCAAACCTCTTATTAGAACTTAGTTACAGTTTATAATGCAGTCAGTGTAGTTTTTAAGACCATTATTGAATGAGGTCTATGCAGTATATTCATCAGATTGTATATAAATGCTGAAAATATTAATATGCATATGCGCATTGTATTATTTACAGTAATTAATTTTGTACATTGAACTGCTGGGTATTCCCGTTAGGTATGGAATTGTATGAATTGTGGGGAAGCCAGTATAGTTATACAGTATACAGTAATTTTTTAGTATGTATCATTGTTTTTTAAAAAAATAAATTTTTAAAAATAAGATTTTTTTTTTAACATTTATGGTTGTTTAAATATTTATAGGATTATTTAAGTGAATAATTGACACAAAGGGTGGGAAATTAAGGTATACAAGTGTGTTACAATGAATACTGGTTGTTCTGATGAAATCTACGTATCGTAGATGAAAGCGCTCAACAACTTGTTTTACTAGTTAAAATAAATAAGTGGTTTTATTTAAAGATTGAATCCTGTCACAGTTTTTTCTTCTTGGAATCAACTTGTGGTTGTAGTCATTGGGGAAGTGTTTGGATTCCTTGAAGTGTTCTAATACATACTTGGTCATGTGAGTCTGATAATTTATGGATCTGACAGCCAAAGTAGAAGTGTACACCTTCTTCCCCATCCTATCCATGTACTTACCGTCTTTGCCAGTGGGTAGTAGGGAGGCAGAGGCCAGCAGTCTAGATTGCTTATCTGCCCTGCTGGCTTAACTAAGAATTTGTAGTCCTCTGGTACTTTACAGAAGCGGTCATGATGCTTAGGGGCCGGAGGCTGGGAGTCAGGGGCCACAGAGGCAGCATAGAAAGCATCCAAGTAAGCAGGCAGAACAGGGGGAACTGCTGTAGGGGAGGGTGACTCCACTTGCAGCAATTCAAAGTACCTATTTTGGGTGTCAGTCATTTGGGAAGTGTCTAATTTAAAGTAATCCTTCATCTTGGTGATGGCCGCACCAAAATTAATGTCCTCAGGGGGTGAGTCCCCCTCCACAGATTCCTCATCCAGAGACTAATATTCCTGGGGTGTGGCAATCTAGGAAACATAAGAAATGGAATCCTCTGATGGAGAAAGAAGAGTCATTTTCTTCTTCCCTGACCTGATGGGTTATGGATGGGAGGGAAGAAGAAGAGACAGACCTAGGGTTCAGGAGAGGCAGGGTGGAAGTGGCGGAGGCTGAAGGCCTAAGGACCATGGAGGCCTGCATGACAGAGGAAGTGAAGGCCTGCCAAATCCGGTGTGAATTCTGAAGAGGAGGAGGTATGTTTAGTTTTCCACTTCTTTTTGGCTGGATAGGAAGTAGAGTGGCTTGGCGTCGGGTCTGGAGATTAGCACATCCGAAGTCTGCATTCCTCCCGGAGGTACCACCGAAACTGGCTCCCCCTTGACCTCAATGGGTATCGATGTCTGAGTGAGTTCCGAGGACGTGCCAGTCATCGGCTGTGAAATGGCTTCCTCTAGGGAAGTTGCTGCAGTCGACGCATCCTCCGAGCGCGCCTCACTGCCTAGATCAGCAGTTGGCAGTGTCTTTATAACAACTCATTCTTCAGAAGTCCATCATGACAAAGGTTGGGGATGGTGGGCAGAAAAGCTGAGGAACGTTATTGTAAGCACAACTTCTTTATCTGATGTTGTCAATTTTCAATCATTCCTTAACCATTGGGACAGAGCCCCCAGCACCCTGAAATACTGGGTGGACTCTAAGGAAGGATATTTCTGAGTACGGTTGAACCAAAGGCAGCTCTTTCCCTCAAGACCAGATCCAATTTCTTATGAGTAACAAAAGTATGAGGATTAGCCCAAGTAGCAGCTGTGCAAATGTCATCCATGGAAAGATTGGATAAAAATATTGACGAAGTTGCCATAGATCTAGCAGAGTGGGCTCTTAACGGTTTTGATAATGAAATGCCCAATGTATTATAGACAAACGTTATGCAGTCAGTAATCGCTCACCAGTGTTACCTTTGTAACAGATTTGCCTAGTTTGTTGTCTGCAAAGGATATAAATAACTGATCATACTTTCTAATCTATTTTGATCTTTGTAAGTAGAAATGCAATTATCTATGAACATCCAGTAAGTGCAACATACATCTGACCTTTGTCTTCAAATTTTGGAAAGAACACGGGCACGTTAATAGACTGATACTGCATTTTGATAACACCTTAGGAAGGAAAGAAGGGCTGGTTCTTAATGTCACCCTATCCTTATGGAAAAGTAAGTAGATTTAGAGGATAATGCTTGAAGTTCTGAAATTCTTCTGGCAGAGGTAATAGCTACCAGAAATATCATTTTCCAGGTCAGAAATTTAAGATCATATTTTCCTGCTGGTTCAAAGGGGGAATGGATTAAGGCCTGCAGTAGAAGATTCAAATGCCATGGAGTAGTATGATCTTTATAAGGTGGTCTAAGTAAAATAGTATCTTTTAGGCAGGCTTTGCATAGCTTACTAGAGGCTAGGGAAGAATGGTCAACTCCTACATGAAAACAAACCAAAAGGTTCGGAACCAGCAGGTGTAAACTCCAAAGGTTTATTAGAAAATGTAAAAGTAAAGCGCTTTTCATCTCCCTTAGTAGGGACACTTCTTCAGACAAAGGAAAAAATCATCAAACACAATTTAAAACCCAAAAAAGGAGTGTGTGTTACAAAATTACAAACAGCTGCCTTAATTGAACCCACTGACATACCTTCACATTAAAAATTGTATCACATTAAAAGCATAAATAAATGTCCACTTAGTGTAGGCAGGGTGTCAAACATAAAAAAGTTTTCTAAAAAGAAACATGAACTTGATAAAAGTAACCAAGAATGTCTTAGTGAAGATTCATGAACCTAATCAAGTGTAAATACTGTTTGTTTCCCTTTAAAATACATTTTAGCAAACAACTTTTCATAGGGTAAAAACAAAACTCATACAGAATCTTGTGATTAAAAAGAAAATAAAATGAAGTAATGCTTGCAACCAAATGTAATATCCATTCCTTAACAGAAAAGGTAGTAAGGAGTACACATCTCTAATGCATAATGAAGAATCAATAATAAATGAATAAACAGTGAAACTCAACTAGGAGTCTGCAATAAGCGTAATTTCAAAGGCGTTTCTAATAAAAGAAAAGTTATTTCTAATATTAAATAACCGAATATGTTTATTTCTGTGTTAAAAATCTAACACAGAAATTGCTTGTCATTTCAACGCCAACAGAATGCAACAACAGTATATGAAAAAGACTTTTTTTTTTTTTTTAAATGTTCCTTGAGCAATGGGTAAAGCACCATGCTGCGATAAGAACACTTTCTAAGCTTTAGTAGGCACAGTTGTAGCAGCCAAAACAAGTCAAAATGCAGCTGTTTCAGAAAAAATATGGCAAGGCATTGCGTGAAAGACACATCTAAATCAAAACAAACAAACCGCCAGATTCACAAGACGGTACTTCATTCAAGAACCGTGCAGGTACTAAACATGCGAAAAAGGCAGATAGCCAAACAAATGAAAAATCAGTTCACAATCGTGCCCATGAATACGGCACATTGCTCTGCAAATGAGTTTGTACTGCGTGTGAAAAAGGTAATAAAGTAGCAGAAGACAAAAAAAAGAAAGAAACGCAACACCTAAGTAAATCCACAGCTGTTGGTGGTCAATGACATTGACAATAAGTAAACATAGCACTTCAAAATACTGTGGGTCTAAACATTAAGGTCTCATTGTTGCTTACGCAAAAAGGTGTGTGTGTCTAGAAGTAAGCAAAAATCAAGTCAGACCACAACGCAGAACCTGACAAAAATAAAACATACAAATCCTGAATGAAACTATGCAAAATGAAAATAAAAATTAAAATAAAATAAAATAAGGTATGGGTCAAAGTACAGCAAAGCGCTGCAGAGGTCAAAAAAACAATGTTTCTCAAGTTAAGCATTTGTGAATTAAGGTTTAAAAACCAGACTTGAGGTTTAAGTAATGATGAAATAGGTCTTATCTTAGCAGGTTTCTTAACTTTAAAACACAAGTCAAAGAAGTAACTTCGTTCAACCCTGGTGACGTGTAAGAGTTCATTTTAAGTTGCCAAATGAGTTCCTTTTTTTCTAATAACAATTGTTGGGGTCCTCCTCTTTCATCTTTAAGTACCTGGTCTATAACTTTAAAAAGGAAAGCGTGAAAAGGGTTATTACAATGTCTTGCAAGGGCGTTAGTGTTGCTCTTCTTCCTAATGTGGTACGTATGTTCATAAATTCTCTATAAGTTTTCTGTCAGTCTTCCCTATATAAAAGGCAGGGCATGACTGCACACAGCTAAATACACCACTGATTTTGAGTTACAATTGTAACGACCCTTTGCTTTAAACAGATGTTGCTTCACTATACATGTGGACCCTGTAGATATAAATTTACAATAGTTGCATGTCTCACATTTGTATGTGCCTTCAGTTCTAGTATGCTTTATTGAAGGTCTTTCCATAATGCTTTTGAGGTTTCTGCCCTTTCTAAAAATGATAACAGGTTTGTCCCCTATTTTCTCCATGAGTTCTTTTTCAAAAGATAACAACTGCCAATTCTAAGTACACTGCTAATATATTTAGCTTCTAATGAAAAAGAAGTAATGAAACTTTTTTTATTGTACTTCTCTTGGGAAAAAATGGTTTGACCCATGCTAGAAGAGTGGACATCAAGAATCTGTAATGTGACTTCATCTGACTCTGCCAGGTTCACGTTGGTTTGTTTCAAAGTCAGAATGGGATTGAAAGAACCCAAGCCCCTTTTCCTACAAACTTCTCCTATTGTGTCATCCACCAGTGATTCGGGGTACCCACGACTCATAAACATGCATCTCAACAAGGTACATTCCTCGTTGAAGGTGGAGTCTTCAGTAGTCATTCTTGCCACTCTAACTAGTTGACCCTTTAAAACAGATTTTTTCTGGTGTAGCGGGTGGCAACTAGAAAAATGTAACATAGTGCGAGTGAGTGGGTTTCCTGTAAGTTTTAGCAACATAACCCCTGTGGATGTAATCTCTCTTCAATTCAACATCCAAATAGTTAATGGTGTCTTCACCAAAGGTAAATGTGAATTTCAAAAATGGAGTGCTGTTATTTAAAACCTCAACAAAGTTGCTTGCATCACCTACGTTACCCTGAAACATAATGAAAATGTCGTCCATAAACCTGTTATATAGTTTGACTTTATGTATTCAAGGACAACAATTTTCAGAGTCATGTTCCCACTGGGCCAGTACTAAATTGGCATAGCTGGCTCCACAAGGGGAACCCATAGCTACTCCAATTATTTGTTTATGTATGCCCCCATTAAATCCAACATAATTATTGTTCAGGATCACGTCTAATAGTTCTTGAATTAGTCGTATCTCATCACTCTCCACTCCATGTGCTATTAGGTTTCTGGTGACATATTCAATCCCTATGTCCTGGGGTATGGAGAAGTAAAGGTAGACTACATCTATTGTAAGAAAATGAATGTTGTCACCGTATTCAAATTTGTCTACATTTTCTAAAAAAAGCCCAGGAGTCCTTAACTATTTGTAACTCTTGGGACACATACTTTAACTCATCAACGAACTTGGCACAAGCATAAGTAATAGAAGACCTAGCATTGACTAAAGCCCTCATAGGGGGGGTTTGAAGGTTTTTATTAATCTTGGGTAAACCAAATAAGTTAGGTGTTTTTGGGTTGGGAACCACTATACAGTTTTAAATATCAATGCTGATCAAGCCTTCAATCAATAAGTCCCTAAAGAAGGAAAACAGTTTTTTATATGCAATATTCATTTCGTTGATACTTGATCTAACATAGGTGTTACTGTTCAAAATGTCCAACATTTTCTTATCATATTCCTCTTTGTCCATGATCACCAAACCACCACCTTTGTCTGGTTTCAAAACTCTGACCTGTAAAGTTCTGAAATGATGACCCTGACTTGCGCCCAGCCAACAATTGGGCTAATAACCATTTTAACAATAATGACAGTAATGATTCTTTTCCAACAGGGGCCAGAACCATCAACGGAGATACAATATGAGGGGCAGGAAAGAGAACATCAATTACAACAGATAACTTCAGCACCCGTCATTTTATCAAACAATACTGGAGACTTCAAAGTGTACAATTACTTTAATTTTAACATTAGACACGAACTTTGTAACCTTTTTAGCAAAGGACTGACCTTTGTACCTGATGAGCACTTTGACCTACCAGCGACTTTGATTGACTTGAAGTTATACATCCGAAAACTTAACCTGTCCTTGATTTTCGGAGACAAGCCTTTTGTAGAAGACCCTTTGAGGGTATCTAGTACTTACAATCCACCAATTTGCCCCCATTTATCTTTGTTTGAACACATGTGTGAGGCCGATTTCAGGGCTCTACATGACTAGAAAGAGGAATATCATTAGGAATGTTTCAGACAATGAAGTAGAAGCCTTGAACCTAGTCAGAACTTTACCGGTCAGAGTTTTGAAACCAGACAAAAGTGGTGGTTTGGTGATCATGGACAAAGAGGAATATGATAAGAAAATGTTGGACATTTTGAACAGTAACACCTATGTTAGATCAAGTATCAACAAAATGAATATTGCATATAAAAACATTTTTTCCTTCTTTAGGGACTTATTGATTGAAGGCTTGATCAGCATTGATATTTACAACTATATAGTGGTTCCCAACCCAAAAACACCTAACTTATTTGGTTTACCCAAGATTCACAAAAACCTTCAAAACCCCCCTATGAGGGCTTTAGTCAATGCTAGGTCTTCTATTACTTATGCTTGTGCCAAATTTGTTGATGAGTTACTGAAGAAGTATGTGTCCCAAGAGTTACAAATAGTTAAGGACTCCTGGGCTTTTTTTAGAAAATGTAGACAAATCTGAATACTGTGACAGCATTCATTTTCTTACAATAGATGTAGTCGACCTTTACTTCTCCATACCCCACGACATAGGGATTGAATATGTCACCAGAAACCTAATAGAACATGGAACAGAGAGTGATGAGATCTGTCTAATTCAAAAACTATTGGATGTGATCCTGAACAATAATTATGTTGGATTTAATGGGGGCATACATAAACAAATAATTGGAGTAGCTATGGGTTCCCCTTGTGGAGCCAGCTATGCCAATTTAGTACTGGCCCAGTGGGAACATGACTATGTATTTAAGGACAACAATTTTCAGAAAGTCAAACTATATAACAGGTTTTTGGATGACATTTTCATTATGTTTCAGGGTAACGTAGGGGATGCAAGCAACTTTGTTGAGGTTTTAAATAACAGCACTCCATTTTTGAAATTCACATTTACCTTTGGTGAAGACACCATTAACTATTTGGATGTTGAATTGAAGAGAGACAACATCCACAGGGGTTATATGTTGCTAAAACTTGCAGGAAACCCACTCACTCTAACACTATGTTACATTTTTCCAGTTGCCACCCGCTACACCAGAAAAAATCTGTTTTAAAGGGCCAACTAGTTAGAGCAGCAAGAATGACTACTGAAGACTCCTCCTTCAACGAGGAATGTACCTTGTTGAAATGCATGTTTATGAGTCGTGGGTTCCCCGAATCACTGGTGGATGACACAATAGGAGAAGTTTGTAGGAAAAGGGGTTTGGGTTCTTTCAATCCCATTCTGACTTTGAAACAAATCAACGTGAACCTGGCAGAGTCAGATGAAGTCACATTACAGATTCTTGGTGTCCACTCTTCTAGCATGGGTCAAACCATTTTTTCCCAAGAGAAGTACAATAAAAAAAGTTTCATTACTTCCTTTTCATTAGAAGCTAAATATATTAGCAATGTACTTAGAAAGAATTGGCAGTTATCTTTTGAAAAAAAATAGGGGACAAACCTGTTATCATTTTTAGAAAGGGCAGAAACCTCAAAAACATTATGGAAAGACCTTCAATAAAGCATACTAGAACTGAAGGCACATATAAATGTGAGACATGCAACTATTGTAAATTTATATCTACAGGGTCCACATGTATAGTGAAGCAACTTCTGTTTAAAGCAAAGGGTCGTTACAATTGTAACTCAAAATCAGTGATGTATTTAGCTGTGTGCCAGTCATGCCTTGCCTTTTATATAGGGAAGACTAAAAGAAAACTTAGAGATAATTTATGAACATACGTACCACATTAGGAAGAAGAGCAACACTAACGCCCTTGCAAGACATTGTAATAACAACCCTTCTCACGCTTTCCTTTTTAAAGTTATAGACCAGGTACTTACAGATGAAAGAGGAGGACCCCAACAATTGTTATTAGAAAAAAAGGAACTCATTTGGCAACTTAAAATGAACTCTTGCATGTCACCAGGGTTGAACGAAGTTACTTTTTTGACTTCTGCTTTAAAGTTAAGAAACTTGCTAAGATAAGACTTCTTTCATCATTACTTAAACCTCAAGTCTGGTTTTTGAACCTTAATTCACAAATGTTTAACTTGAGAAACATTGGTTTTTTTGACCTCTGCAGCGCTTCGCTGTACTTTGACCCATACCTTATTTTATTTTTATTTTCATTTTGCATAGTTTAGTTCAGGATTTGTATGTTTTATTTTTGTCAGGTTCTGCATTGTAGTCTGAGTTGATTTTTGCTTACTTCTAGACACACACACCTTTTTGCATAAGCAATAATGAGACCTTAATGTTTAGACCCACGGTATTTTGAAGTGCTATGTTTACTTACTGTCAATGTCATTGAACACCAACAGCTGTGGATTTACTTAGGTGTTGCGTTTCTTTCTTTTTTTTGTCTTCTGCTACTTTATTTATTACCTTTTTCACACACAGTACAAACTCATTTGCAGAACAATGTGCCGTATTCATGGGCACGATTGTGAACTGATTTTTCATTTGTATGGCTATCCGCCTTTTTCGCATGTTTAGTACCTGCACGGTTCTTGAATGAAGTACCGTCTTGTGAATCTGACTGTTTGTTTGTTTTGATTTAGAAGTGTCTTTCACGCAATGCCTTGCCATATTTTTTCTGAAACAGCTGCATTTTGACTTGTTTTGGCTGCTACAACTGTGCCTACTAAAGCTTAGAAAATGTTCTCATCGCAGCTTGGTGCTTTACCCATTGCTCAAGGAATATTTAAAAAAAAAAAAAAAAAAAATTTGTCTTTTTCATATATTGTTGTTGCATTCTGTTGGCGTTGAAATGACAAGCAATTTCTGTGTTAGATTTTTAACACAGAAATAAACATATTCGGTTATTTAATATTAGAAATAAAATTTATTTTATTAGAAACGCCTTTGAAATTACGCTTATTGCAGACTCCTAGTTGAGTTTCACTGTTTATTTATTCATTTATTATTGATTCTTCATTATGCATTAGATATGTGTACTCCTTTACTATCTTTTCTGTTAAGGATTGGATATTACATTTGGTTGCAAGCATTACTTCATTTTATTTTCTTTTTAATCACAAGATTTTGCATGAGTTTTGTTTTACCCTATGAAAAGTTGTTTGCTAAAATGTATTTTAAAGGGAAACAAACAGTATTTACACTTGATTAGGTTCATGAATCTTCACTAAGACATTCTTGGTTACTTTTATCAAGTTCATGTTTCTTTTTTGAAAACTTTTTTATGTTTGACACCCTGTCTACACTAAGTGGACATTTATTTATGCTTTTAATGTAATACAACTTTAAATGTGAAGGTATGTCAGTGGGTTCAATTAAGGCAGCTGTTTGCAATGTTGTAACACACGCACCTTTTTTTGGGTTTTAAATTGCGTTTGATGATTTTTTTCCTTTGTCTGAAGAAGTCTTCCTACTAAGGGAGACGAAAAGCGCTTTACTTTTACATTTTCTAATAAACCTTTGGAGTTTACACCTGCTGGTTCGGAACCTTTTGGTTTGTTTTTTGACAGTTTTTCTTCAGTTTTGGAATTGTTAGTTGTTCTCAACTCCTACATGAAAGTTAGAGGCTGCTACCAATTGAATTTTAAAGGTAGAGGAACTAGCTTCATCATTCACAATTTCTGACAAAAACTCTTAAGAAACTGTGTAGGGGCTGAAAAACTAAAGAACAGTTGTGTACACTTACCATAAATGTAGATGTTGAGTGTATTCACTGTAGCAGTCATCACACTTGGGTTATCTGCCTGCAAGTAGCCCTCAGTCGGCTTGAATACCAGAGACTTAGCATTTCTGCGTTGGTTGCTGTTGCTCCAGGTCAGTTCGTCAAGGGGTATAAAAACAGGCAGCCAATGCCATTACATCAGTTTTTCTTCCCAAAATGTCAGGAGCCCCTCAATAGGGAGTTAAGCTATGGTGGAAAAATCTCCACCAGTAAAAAGTAAATACCAATGCCCCTGCAAGGTGCGAGTAGTATACACAGAGGAGAGAGACAGAGGAGAGAGAGAAGGGGGCTGGAGGGAGGGAAACCAGGACTACATTTATGGTAAGTGTATACAACTGTACTATGTTCTTTGTGTTTCACTGTTGCAGTCATCACACTTGGGTTGTTTATCAAAGCTGTATTAAGGGTGCAGGCAGTTGAGAAATGTTTGAGATGGCTAGTATTCCCTGCAGAACTGCAGTTGTAAAACCTGCCCTGGATTTGGAAAATACAGCCAGGTGGTAATGCTTGGTGAATGTGTGCAAAAAACTCCAGGTAGCAGCCTGCAGAATGTCCCTGGTAGGAACTCCCCTGAGGAATGCTGTAGAGTTAGAAGTTACCCTAGTGGAATGCGTTCTGACCCCCTGAGGGGTTGGTTTCCCATGGTGTTTGTAGCAGAAATGGATACAGTGTGCTATCCATTGGGAAATTGTCTGTTTTGAAATGGCCTTGCCCTCTACCCCTGGTGCAAAACTGAGTAGTAACTGGTCAGATTTCCTGAAGGACTTAGTCCTATTCCAGGCAGAATTTGAGCGGTCTGTGCACATCCAAGGAGTGCAGGATCCTTTCCCCTTTATTTTGAGGATTAGGGAAGAAGGTTGGCAAATGGATAGACTGGTTGAGAGCCACATTGGACACCACTTTGGGCATAAAGGAAGGATTAGTCCTGAGGGAGACCCTGTCAGCATGAAAAATAATGAAGGGTTCCATGGCCATAAGTGCTTGTAGCTCAGACACTCTTCTTGCTGAAGTGATGGCCAGGAGCAATGCTGTTTTCCAAGAGAGGAATTTTAAGTCAGCTGAAGCTGCAGGCTCAAAAGGGGGCAGTGTGAGCTTTTCCAGTACAAAATTAAGGTGCCAAGCAGGGGTGGGTGCTTTCCTTGGTGGCCTTATGGTTGTTTGCCCCTCTCATGAACTGTTTGACGAGAGGGTGAGAGAACAGGGGTGGCTCAGAGTTGTAATGAGCCGAGATGGCAAAGGCATAGATCTTAATGGAGGAAAAGGATAGGCCTCTGTGGCGTAGATCTGCTAAGTAATCCAGGATTAGAGGTAGGAAGGGCAGAGTTGTGTCCTCTCCTTTAGATTGAATCCAGGAGCAATACCTTTTCCACTTATCAGCATAGGATTTCCTTGTACTGGGTCTTCTGGCTTCAAGAATGACATTCAGTACCTGCTTGCTTTGGCTGGTCACTGGGGGAGAATTCAAGGAATAAGCCAGGCTGCAAGATTTAGGGTTTACAGTTGCAGATGCAAAATCCGTCCCCCCTGCTGAGTGAGCAGGGTGGGGCTCTGGGGTAGGTGCCAGGGTGGAACCGGTGACGGGCTGCGCAGGAGTGGGTACCAGTGCTGGCGTGGCCAGTCTGGGGCAATCAGAATTGGCCTAGGTCTGTCCTGACTTACCTTGAGCAATATTCTTGAGAGATGGGGCAGAGGGGGAAATGCACACATTGAGAGGTTTACCCACTGGAAGGATAGGGCATCCACTTTCCGGGCCCTGCTGTGAGGTGTCCTGGTGCATTTGCTGAGCTGGTGATTGCAAGGGGAGGCAAAGAGATCCACCTCTGGGGTCCCCCATTTCTGAATCAGAAGGCTGAACGTTCTCGGCTCTAACTGCCACTTGTGTGGGTCTAGGATATTTCTGCTTAAGTTGTCTGCCAGTGTGTTTTGTTTGCCTGGCAGGAATTGAGCTTGCAGATGGACCTGCATATCCAAGGCAGTGTGTTCCACAAAGCCATGGCTAGCCTCCAGAGAAGAGTGGGTTCCCCCCTGCTTGCTGATGTACCACATAACTGTGGTGTTGTCTATTTTTATCAGCAGGAGTCCTGGTGAGAGTAGGCATCTGAAAGCTGTTCGAGCGTGCTGCACAGCTAGCATCTCTTTTTGGTTTATGTGCAGATGAATTTGACTTGGGCTCCAGTGGCCCAGAATGCACTTGTTGTCCAGGTGTGCCCCCCCCAAACACAATCTGATGAGTCTGCAGTTAGGGTCTGGGCAGTGTGGGGTTGAGTAAAGGGTAGTCCCTTGTTGTGGTTGCATGCTACTGCCCACCAAAGAAACTCTGTCCTTAGACAACATATGATAGGAATGACTGTTTCCAGGTGCTGAGAATATTGGCACCAAAGACTTTTTAATTACGACTGAAGTTTCCTCATATGCAGTCTGGCATATGGAATTAGTAGGATGCATGAGGCCATGAATCCTAGGGCCTGCAAGATTTTCCCTGTGGATAGCTGGGTTCTGGTGGCAATTTGACTTTAGTCTGTCAGATAGATTTGTTTTTCTGGTGTAAGGAATGCCATCTGGGATGCTGTGTCCAAGCTTGCTCCCAGGAATACAATCTTTTGACTAGGGACTAGTTTTGATTTCTTTTCGTTGATGGTGTACCCAAGGAGGTTAGAAGATTTTTTGCAAATGTCAGGTGCTGCAACAGCATTTCCTGTCTACCTGAATCATGCAGTCGTCCAAGTATGGGTAAATTTGAATTTTTCTCTGTCTGCAGTAGTCAATTGCTGGAACCAGGCATTTTGTGAATACTCTGAGAGCAGTGGATAAGTCAAAGGGAAGTGCAGAGAACTGATAATGCATAGATCCTGCCCTGAAGCATAGATAGTTCCTGCATGAGTCCTTTATACGGATGTGCAGATAGGCTTCTTTTAAGTCTAGGGTAGCTAACCAGGCATCTTTGGCCAGCATAGGAAGCTGCTGCTGCGGGGTGAGCATTCTGAAATTTAGTACCACCAGCAAGGTGTTTAGAATGGAAAGATCTAGGACTGGACACCAAGTGCCCTCTTTTGTGGGTACCAGGAAAAGACTGGAATAGAA
This sequence comes from Protopterus annectens, assembly GCF_019279795.1. Lineage (NCBI taxonomy): Eukaryota > Metazoa > Chordata > Ceratodontiformes > Protopteridae > Protopterus > Protopterus annectens. The sequence goes on from NC_056744.1 coordinate 1,627,173,196, forward strand.
CCTTTGACCTATCTGTTCTGCAGGAACAGACAGAATCGCCCTTAGAGAGAGCAGGGATTGAATTTGGTTTTGTGCCTCTGCCCACTGGTTTGGAGGAAGGTCTGGGAACCCTTTTGGGGTTGGTAGTCAGTGAAAGTATAATTTATACCCCTGGGATACAATGTTGAGGACCCATCGGTCTTTGGTGATGGAAGTCCAATTTTTTGCATGATGGGCAGGTTTTCCTCCTAGGGGCACAACCAGTTGGGCAGAGGTGGGGAGTGGAGTTGAGAAGTCATTGGGAATTCTTCCCGTAAGGGGGTGGCTTAGCACTCCCTGTTTTTGAAGTGGAGGCACTCCATTGCTTAGATCTCTGCATACCCTGAGACTGTAGTCTGGGTGGTCGGTTTCCCCTGGGTCTAGTTTGAGATTGCCTTGAGGGGGCTGGAAAGGACCAATGTTTCGAGGGTTCCTATCAGCTGACCGAAGACACAGGTTAATGAATGCGACCTGGTCGAGCTGTAAATGCCAAAATGGCAAAATATCAAAGCGGCATGTAAGCAAATTCTTTCCCTGGGAAAGTATTTGCTTGGCTGCTTCGGTAGTTTGCTGTTTTCAGCACTGTAGTGCGGTCTCGGAGTTGGTATATTTAAGTAGGGGGGGGGTGCGGGGGCAAAGCCCCCCACTTAATATCATGTATTAAAGTGTTTTCTTTTTCTTTTTTTTGTTTGTTGGAACAGCAATTTTTTTTCCCTTGGGGAAAAAAATCACTGTTCTGACAGTTCGGTTTTGTAAGCTTTACATGGGGTCGATTAATCACCGTTCGCTAACCTAAGCATTCAGTGATCTAATATAGACCCTGTTTTGAGGGGCAATGCCTACTGAATCTAGGAGGCTGTACTTGCAAGAAATCTTTGACTGTCTGCATAAATTTAGCCTTTTATTCCATCTTTTTAAGAACCTCTTCTACTTTGGTGCCAAACAGATTGCCCTTATTCAAAGCAGCGTCTAGTAATTTTGATTTGACATGGTCTGGCAAGGTCTGCTCCTTAAGCCAAGCATGCCTTCTCAGTAATGAACCAGTGACTGCTGTCCTGCAAGATGCTTCTAGGGCGACAAAACCACACTGAAATGTATGCTTGCTGACTTGGCTTGCAGAATGCATAAGCTCTTGTAATTCTTTATTTTCTGCACAGTCTGCAAAGGTAGCTATTTTTTGCTTAACAAGTTCCATAATATGTTGTTGGTACTTCAGCATGTGAAACTGGCAATTCAAAGCCCTAATGGCGAGAGTTGCAGAGGTGTATACTTTCTTACTCCATCTGTCTAAAACTCTGGAATCCCTGTCCGAAGGAGTGGGATTCTTAGCTGTAGTTGCTTTGATACGTTTAGGCCCCTGGGAGATGACCTCTCAGTCAGTAGTAGGATTTTTGAAAAGGAATTTGTGAGAGTAAGGAACTCTGTAGTACCTGTCTGGTTTCCTAGGAGCAGGGGGTAAAGTATCAGGAATTAAACTGGATTCCATAAAGGCATCATCCAAAACATCCAGGACTGGGGATATTGCTAAAGGCCTAAGTTGTGGCAAATCTAGAAATTCTCTGAGTCTCTTTTTGGAATGAGAACTGTCTGGGCATTCCCAGTGGAAATGCTCTCAAAGTATGTGTTGTTTCACCAAAGGAAAAATCCTCTAGAGGAGAAGCAGAGGGAATAGATTCCTCTGCATCTGAATCCTCATAGGCAGATAAAGGCATGTCTTCATAATCAGATGCCTCAAGAGTCGGACTCTTGGTCTGTTAAAGCTGCTGGGGACAGGTCTCTTTCTCTTAGCAGGAAAAGGCCGACTTCCCCTAATCAACGTAAGGCCTTCTGCCATTTTAAGCATTTAATGTTGAGGCACGGAAGCAGGTGCATGAGTTTAGGTAGTCATTTTTTTAGGCATAGCGCGTACTCTTGGCCTTAGAAACTTGGTAGTTTTAGACAAAACTGAAAACGCGAAATAAGTCGTCGGTTTGTGTCAAATATCGGTAGTGCGAAGAACCTTCTCAGAAGCTCCGGACCCATCCAAGGTAGAGACATCCGCAGATTCCATCGAAGAAGAGTCTCATGGCATACCGGACTCCGAATGGGTCTCAGTAGAGGCCTGCGAATCCATCGAAGCGGCATCAGGGGCTGCAAAAGCACCTCACTGAGTACCAGCAAACTGGCGACTAGCTTAACAAGAGTCGTCGGCAGTTTTGGACCTGTGCCGTCTGTCTGTCTTTATCCTTACATTTTTTTGGCAGATCGGTAGTTGGATGGCTTACTGAAGCCATTTCTGAATACGGAGATCGAGAAAGTACAGTTGTGTACACTTACCATAAATGTAGATGTTCAAATGCATTCACTGTTGCAGTCATCACACTTGGGTTATTTGCCTGCAGATAGCCCTCAGTCAGCCCGAATACCAGAGTCTTGGGACTTCTGCAACGGATACAGGTCTCTTCTTCCATGACGTCAGGTCACCAGGGGTATAAAACATGCAGCAGACGCCATTACATCAGTTTTTCTTGCCCCCGGATGTCAGAAGCCCCCAAAATAGGAAGCAATTACATGGTGTGGAAAACCCCCAGGAAAGAGAAAAATACCATTGTTATAAGATACTGCCAAAAAAAGGATAGGTAGAAGTATAGAGACGTCAGGGGGCTGGAGTGTGGGTAACCAGGACTGCAACAGTGAATACACTCTAACATCTACATTTATAATAAGTGTACACAACTGTACTATGCTCTTCGTGTTTTCACTGTTGCAGTCATCACACTTGGGTTGATTCCCAAAGCTGAGGAAGGGTGGAGGCAGTCAGGAAGCATTAGGGCTGTCTAGCAGGCCTTGTAAGACTGCTGTGGCAAATCCAGCTTTGAATTTAGAAAATATAGGTAAGTGGTAAAGCTTGGTGAAGGTGTGTACAAGAACTCCAGGTTGCAGCTTCCAAGAATGTCCCTAGTAGGGACTCCCCTGAGAAATGCTGTAGAGGTTGAGGTAACCCTAGCGGAATGAGTTCTGATCACCTGTGGGGTAGGTTTTCCATGGTGTTTGTAACAGAAATGGATGCAGTGTGATAAACATTTAGAAATGGTTTGCTTTGAAATGGCCTTGCCCTCTGCCTCTTTAGCAAAGCTGACTAGCAGCTGGTCGGATTTTCTGAAAGGTTTAGAACCTAAGCTGCCTGTGCATGTCCAAGGAGTGCAGGATCCTTTCCCCTTTATTCTGAGGATTAGGGAAAATGGTTGGCAAATGACTGAATTGGTTTAAAGCCACACTAGCTACCACCTTGGGCATAAATGAGGGGTTAGTCCTGAGGGAAACCCTGTCCGCATGGAAGATAATGAAGGGTTCTCCAAGGGCCTGCAATTCAGCCACTCTTCTTCTGAAGTGATGGCTAGAATTAAGGCTATTTTCCAAGAGAGGAATTTTAACTCTGCTGTAAGCAGCAGGTTCAAAGGGAGGAAGCATGAGCTTCTCCAGTACAAAGTTAAGGTCCCAGGCTAGAGTGGGAGATCTCCTGGAGGGGGGGGGGGGGTCTTACATTTTTGGCCCCTCTCAGGAAGTGTTTGACCAGAGGGTGAGAGAAGAGGGGAGAGGCTCAGTAGTGTAATGAACTGAGATGGCAGAGGCATGAATCTTAACTGAAGAGAAGGATAGGCCTTTGTGGAGCAGTTCTGTTAGGTAATTTAGGATTTGAGGTAAGTTGGGCACCGCTGTGTCCATTCCTTGAGACTGGCTCCAAGAACAGTAGCTTTTCCACTTTTCTGAATAGGATTTCCTAGTACTAGGCCTCCTTGCCTCAAGAATGACATTCAGCACCTGTTTACTGAGGGTTGCTGGTGATGTGTTCAGGGGATGAGCCAGGCTGCTAGGTTCAGGGTTTGCAGCTGAGGATGCAAAAATCTGGCCCTCCTGCTGGGACAGCAGGGAAGGGATCTGCGGCAGGTGCCATGGAGGCACTACTGTCAGACTGCGCAAAAGTGAGTACCAGTGCTGGCGTAGCCAGTCTGGTGCAATCATAATAGTCCTTGGATTGTCCTGTTTGATCTTTAGTAGTACCTTCGAGAGAAGGGGCAGAGGGGGAAAGGCATAAACTGAGAGGTTTTCCCATGTAAAGGACAGGGCATCCCTTTCCATGCTTGGCTGTGGGGAGTTCTGGTGCAATATTTGCTCATTTGATAGTTCTGTGGGGAAGCAAATAGGTCCACCTCTGGTGCCTCCCATCTGTGGGGATCAGAAGCTTGAATGATTTTGGTTCCACTCATGTGGGTCCATTAGATTTCTGCTTAAGTAGTCTGCCAGTGAATTATGTTTGCCTGTCAGGAATTGAGCTTGTAGGTGCACTTGATTGCTCAAGGCTGTGATCCACAGATCCATGGCTAACAAGCAGAGTGGGTAGGAATTGTTTTCCCCGTTTGTTTATGTACCACATTAACTTTGGTGTTGTCTGTCTTTATCAATAGCTGCCCTGGAAGAATAAGGTATTTGAAGGCTGTCAGTGCATTCCATACAGCTAACTTTTCTTTTTGATTGACAAGCAGGTGCATTTGTTTTGGGCTCAATTTGCCTTGAATGCATTTTCCTGCAATGTGAGCCCACCCTGCATAGACTGATGTGTCTGTTAGGGTTTGGGCGGCGGGGGGGGGGGGGTTGAGTGAAAGGGAGACCCTTGTTGTGGTAGCAGGCCTCTGCCCACCAAAGGAACTCTGTCCTTTGGCAAGGAATGACAGGAATCATTCTTTCCAGGTCCTGAGAATGTTGACACCAGAGACTTTTTAAGTACCACTGATGTTTCCTCATATGCAGTCTTGCATATGGAATTAGTAGAATGCAAGAGGCCATGATCCCTAGAGCTTGCAGTATTGTTCTTGCAGATAGCTGGGTTTGGGTGGCCAGTAGACTGAAGTAGTTTGTCAAATAAATCTGCTTTTCTGGAGTGAGGAATGCCATCTGGGAAGTTGTGTTCAAGCTTGCTCCCAGGAATACAATCTTTTGGCTGGGTACCAGACGTGATTTCTTTTCGGTGATGGTATACCCCCAGTGAATGTAGAAGTCTCTTTACAGATGTCAGGTGCTGAAGCAGCAATTCCTGACTGTCTGCCTGAATCAGGCAATTGTCTAAGTATGGGTAAATTTGAAATTTTCTCTGCCTGCAATTTGCAATGGCTGGAACTAGGCATTTTGTGAATACCCTGGGCGCAGTAGATAAGCCAAAGGGAAGTGTAGATAACTGGTAGTACATAGAGCCTGCTCTGAAACATAGATATTTTCTGCAAGATTCCCTTATGGGGATGTGCAAGTAAGCTAGGTCTAAGGTGGTTAGCCAGGATTCCTTGGCTAGTACAGAAAGCAGCTGTTGGAGCGTAAGCATTTTGAATCTTGGAACCACCAGGAAGGTGTTGAAAATAGGCAGATCCAGAATAGAGCGCCAAGAGTTTTCTTTTCTGGGTACCAGAAACAGTCTGGAGTAAAAACCATGTCCCCTTTGCTCTGCTGGGACAGACTGAATAGCCTTGAAACTGAGAAGAGAGTACTTGCTTTTGTGCCTCTGCCCACTGGTTTGGGGGGAGGTCTGGCCATCCGCTTGGGGGTTGGCAGTGAGTGGAAGTAGAATCCCTATCCCTGGGATACAATGTTCAAGACCTATCTGTTCTTTGTAATGTACTCCCAGTTTTTTGCGTGCAGGGCTAGTTTTACTCCTAAGGGTGCAAATACTTGGGCAAGGCTTGGAAGGGTGAAGGAAAAGTCATTGGGAACTTTTTCCTTAGGATGGTGGTGTATTACTCCCTGACTTTAAGGTGGGAGCACTCCATTGTTTAGATCTGTGCATACCCTGAGACTGTAGTCTTGGTGGTCTGCTGCCCCTGGGTTTGGACTGAGAAGGTCTGGGAGGGGCAGGGAAAGACCAGTTTTTTAGAAGGCCAATGCCTACTGAATCTAGGTAGCTGCACCTGTAGGAAATATTTAACAGTTTGCATAGATTTAGCTTTTTCCTCCATCTTTTTGAGGACTACTTCTGCTTTAGTGCCAAACAGACGTTTTTGGTTTAATGGAGCTTCTTGTAATTTTGCTTTGACATGGTCTGGCAAGATTTGTTCCTTAAGCCAAGCATGCCTTCTAAGAACAGATCCAGTGACAGCAGCCCTGCAAGATGCTTCTAAGGCATCAAAACCACACTGCAAAGTATGTTTTCCAACTTGGTTAGCAGAATACATTTACTGTTGTAAATCTTTATGTTCTGCACAATCAGGAATCAACATCATACTGCTGATACTTTAACATGTGAAACTGGCAATTTATGCCCTGATGGCAAGAGTAGCAGTGGCGTATACCTTGTTACCCCATCTGTCCAAAGCCCTAGAATCCCTGCCCGAAGGGGGTAGGGTTTTTGGCTGTAGTAGCCTTAATGCCTCTAGGTCCCTAGGAAATGGTCTCTGGATCCACAGTAGGATTTTTAAATAGGAATTTGAGAGAGTCAGGTACTCTGTAGTACCTGTCAGGTTTCCTGAGAGATGGTGGCCTAGTATCAGGGGTAAGACTGGGTTCCATGAAGACATCATCTACAATTTCCAGAACAGGAGGAATAGCTAGAGGCCTGTGCCAAAGTTTAAAAATTCCTTGAGTCTCTTTTTGGACTGTGGGTAGTCCTGGCACTCCCAGCGGAAATGCTCTCAGAGTATGCAGTGTTTCACCGAAAGAAAAATCCTCTGGTGAGGAAGCAGAGGGAATGGAATCATATTCATCAGAATACTCATAAGTAGATAAAGGTATGTCCTGGTAATGAGAAGGGTCAGAGTCATTGGACTCATGATCTGAAGAATCAGAAGGAAAATCAGTTCTTGATCTTTTAAAGGGGGAAGGCTGGCTTCCCCTAATTAAGATAATACGGTCTTCAGCCATTCTAAGCATTTGTTTCTGTGGCATAGGGCCTTGAGAATGTGGTTTGGTTGTCTGTTTCCTAGGTGTAGTGCGAACTCTGGGCCTGAAAAATTTTGTATTTTGGTTTGAAACGAAGAAGTCAGTTTAATATTAACATCGGAAGGCTTGAATACACCTTCAGAAGCCAGTGCCTGCAGAGCGGCTCTGGACCCATCCAGGGTAGAAACATCCGCAGGTTCCATAGTAGAAGAAGCATCTCCCAGCATACCGGACTCCGAATGGGTCTCAGTAGAGGCCTGCATATCTGCAGCAGGGGCTGCGAAAGCACCTCACTGAGTACCGGTGGACTAGCGACTAGCTTAACGGAAGAGTCGTTGGCAGTTTTGGACCTATGCCGTCTGTCTCAGTCTTTATCCTTACGTTTTTTTCCGGAAAATCTGTAGTCGGATGGCTTATCGAAGCCATTTCGGATGAGAGCAAAAGAATTGAGACAAAAATAACCCGACGAATTGTTCAGACATTGAACAGGGCACAAAACCAACAGAGAGGAACGTCGTGGTCTGGGCCTAAACAGGTGATGCAGTATGAATGAAAATCTCTGAGGTATTTGATTTCCACAGGCAAGACAATTAACTTTTTTTGACATTTGTTAGAGCAAGAAAAAAGGATCCCCAACAGGGTACTTAACTTTTAGAAGACTTCAGGTCTGAAACTTGAAAAATGAAAATATTAGGAGGCGGCCGACAGTAACTTGTGAACTGCTTCTGCTTCGGGCTCCGCTCGCCAAGAAAAGCTGATGTAATGGTGTCGGCTGCATGATTTATACCCTTGACGACCTGACATCATGGAAGAAGTGACAGCATCCGATGCAGAAATCCCAAGCCACTGGTATAAGGGCTGACTGAGGGCTACCTGCAGGCAGAGTACCAAAGTGTGATGACTGCAACAGTGAAACACGAAGAAAATTGAAAGTATTTAGCGACAATAAGGGCCCGATGAATAGTTCGGGCGTTGAGTAAGGCACAAAACCAACAGCGAGGGACGTTGTGGTCTGGGCCTAAACACGTGATGCAGTAAGAATGAAAATCTCGGTGTGGCAAGATAATTGTTAACTGGCATCGGTTAGAGCAAGAAAAAAGGATCCCCAATGGGGTACTTAGCTTTAGAAGACTTCAGGATAATTCAATTCGATAACGAAAACTTGGGTAGCGGCCAACCGGCACCTGTGCGAACTGCTTTGGGCTCCTCGGCAAGAAAGACTGATGTAATGGCGTCGGCTGCCTGTTTTTATACCCCTGACAAAGTACAGTTTTGTACCTACCATGAATGTAGATGTCCGATAGACATGCAACTGCAGTCATAACATGTGGGTTGTCCTGCCCCAGGCAGCCCTCGGTTGGCCGGATTCCAAAGTCTGGGTCCGACGTCGGCTGATGTCGCATTTCTCTCCGACGTCAGAGCGGCTGGAGTATATAAGCATCAGCCAACGCCATTTTCTTCAGTGTTTCTTGCCCCAGATGCCAGGTGCCCTCCAAGGAAGGCTGTAATCAAATTGGAAGACAAAAACAGAATTCCAAACAAATAAATGAGCAATAAAACAAATACACCATAACAGATATCCCCAGCTAAGAGAAACAGGGATAGGAGTGGACCCTAGGCATAGAGGGGTATGGAGGGAGGGAAAATCCGACTGCAGTTGCATGTCTATCGGACATCTACATTTATGGTAGGTACAAAACTGTACTATGTCCTTCAAGAATGCAACTGCAGTCATAACATGTGGGTAGAATACCATAGCTTAGCTGGGGGAGGAGGTATGCTCTAGGAAAGAGATGGTGTGGCAATCTAACCCTGCAGGACTGCCGAAGCAAAGCCTGCTCTGGATCTGGAATATAGAGGGAGATTGTAGTGTTTGGAGAATGTATGCACGGAGCTCCATGTAGCAGCTTATAGAATGTCCTTGGTAGGCACCCCTCTTAAAAATGCTGTAGAGGTGGCTGTAGCTCTGGTGGAATGTGGTCTGACATTGGCTGGAACAGTCTTTCCATGAAAGGAATAACAGAATCTGATGCAATGTCCAATCCATTTAGAAATAGTCTGTTTTGAAATTGCTTTTCCTTGGACTGCAGGGGCGTAAGCTACAAAAAGTTGTTCAGATTTCCTACTGGCCTTGGTTCTGTCCAGGTAATATCGAAGTTGTGTGTGAATGTCCAAGGTATGCAAAAGTCTTTCCCCCTTATTCTCAGGATTGGGGAAGAAAGCAGGCAGATGAATGGCTTGATTTAGAGAAACCCTAGATACCACCTTTGGCATAAAAGTAGGGTTGGTCCTTAATGAAACCCTGTCTCTGTGGAAAATAATAAAGGGTGGCATTGCCATTAGGGCCTGTAGCTCCGAAACCCTTCTTGCTGAGGTAATTGCCAACAGGAAAGCTGTCTTCCATGAGAGAAATTGCAAGTCAACTGAAGCTGCTGGCTCAAAAGGAGGTAGAGTCAGTTTTTCTAAGACAAAATTGAGGTCCTAGGCTGGCACTGGGGCCTTTCGTGGTGGCTTAATGTTCTTGATTCCCCTGAGGAATTGTCTTAGTAAAGGGTGAGAGAAAACAAGAGGATCAGTGTTGTATCTAGCTGAAATAGCAGATGCATGTATCTTTATGGAAGAATATGAGAGGCCGTTCTTTAACATATCTGCCAAATATTCCAAGATAAGTGGGATGTTCAGCAATAATGCATCATGTCCCTTGCTGGTATTCCAATAGCTGAATCTTTTCCAATTTGCTAAGTAAACCTTTCTGGTGGATGGTCTTCGAGCCTCTGTTAGTATCCGCTGAACTTCCTTGGAAAGAGATAAGCTGAAGTTATTTATGGGATCTCCCAGGCTGTTAGCTGCAGTGTCTGAAGGTTTGGATGCAGTGTTTCGAAATTGTGTTGAGTCAAAAGTAGTGGCCACTGAGGGAGGGCCCACCTCCTGGTGTGACATATGCTCCGTAGTAGTGGGTACCAGTGTTGCCTTGGCCAGTCCGGAGCTATTATGATTCCCTTGGGCTTCTCTGCTTTGATCTTTAGTAATACTGAGGACATCAGTGGCAGAGGTGGGAATGCATAGATTGCTAGGGAGTTCCAGTTGAATGAGAGGGCATCTATTTTCCAAGCTTTTGGATGGTATGTCCTTGTGCAAAATTTTGGTAGAAGATGGTTGAGGTGAGAGGCAAATAGGTCCACTTCTGGCTTGCCTCATGTTGAGGTGAGTTGTCTGAAGGCCTTCGGATGTAACCTCCACTCGTGTGGATCTGTGAAATTCCTGCTTAGGCTGTCCGCCAACACATTGTCTTTTCCTGGAACAAACTGCGATTGTAACTGGATGTTTAGGCTCAGTGATTTCTCCCAAAGCTGCATTGTCAGTCTGCAAAGGGGGTAAGAGTGGGTGCCCCCCTGCTTGTTTATGTACCACATCACAGTGGTGTTGTCTGTCCGTATCATTAAATGGCCTTGCTGGAGTTGGTGTTGAAAAGCCTCGATGGCATGCATTACTGCCAGCATTTCCTTTTGGTTTATATGCAGATGTGTTTCCTTTGGAGACCATTGTCCTTGTATACACCTGCCTTCCATGTGCGCCCCCCATCCAAGGTCTGAGGCGTCTGTAGTCATGGTCTGTGTTATCAGTAGTTTTTTGAATGCCATACCTGTGTTTTCCTGGCTCACCGAGGCCCACCATAGGAATTCCTTTTGTAGGCATGGAATGAGTGGTATGATTGTCTCCAAGTTGTTGCTGTGTTGAGACCAAATGCTTTTTAGGTACCATTGAAGCTTTCTCATGTGTAGTTTTGCTAATGGAACCAGTAGAATGCAGGATGCCATGTAACCCAGGGACTGTAGGAATCTCCTTGCAGTCATCTGGGTGAGTTTTGCTAAGCCTTTGAAATAATGAGTTAACGTCTCTTGCTTGTCTTCTGTCAGGTAAGCCATCTGAGAGGCTGTGTCTAGTTTGGCTCCTAAGAAGATTACTTGCTGGGATGGCTGCAGTCTTGACTTTTGGAAGTTGACTGTGTATCCCAGAGCTTGAAGTAATCGTATGACATAATCCAGGTTTTTTGTCAACATCAATTTGTCGTCCGCTTGTATGAGGCAGTCGTCCAGGTACGGGTAAATTTGTATACCCTGGAGCCTGCAATGAGCAATTACTGAAGCCAGGCATTTTGTAAATACTCTGGGCGCAGTAGATAAGCCAAATGGCAATGCTGAGAATTGATAATGCTCTGGCCCTGCAAGAAATCTGAGGTATCTTCTGCAGCTGTGTCTGATAGGGACATGCAGGTATGCCTCCTTGAGGTCCAGAGTAATCAGCCACGACTCCTTGCCCAGCATGGGAAGGAGTTGCTGTAGAGTCAGCATTTTGAACTTTGGTACTATGAGAAAGGTGTTTAATGCGGACAAGTCCAGTATTGGTCTCCATTGAGATTCTTTTCTTGGAACAAGGAACAGTCTTGAGTAAAACCCTGTTCTTGTTCTTGTTGTGGAACTCTTTCTATTGCTTTCATTCGAGTCAGCAGAGTGATTTGCTTGATAGCCTCTGCCCTTTGATTCTGTGGTAGGTTTGGCATGCCTTGTTTTCTTGGTAAGGTATGGAAATGAAACCTGTACCCTCGGTCTATAATGTCCAAAATCCATTTGTCCTTTGTCAGTTTGTGCCAGTTTTCTGCAAACAGAGATAATTTCCCAAGGGAGCTTCTAGTTGTTCCCTGGTAGGCGGTAGTAGAGGAAAGTCATTGAGTTTGTGGTTGTTGGGCAGGTGAAACCCCTCGTCACTTCTTTGGTTTCCTGGCTGCCATTGTCGTCCCCTGTAAGGGCCTCTGTATTGGCCTCTTCCTCTGCCACGTCTGTTCTTACCCCTTTGAAACTTTTCTGGATTAGGAAAGGACTAGCTTCTTGAAGGCCAATTCCTACTGAATCTGGGGGTTGAACCTGGAGGAAATCTTTCACAGTCTGAACTGATTTTGCTTTTTCTTCGATGGTCTTTAACACATCCTTAGCATTTGCACCAAAAGCTTGTTCTTTTCCAAAGGTGCATCCAGAAGTTTTGCTTTTACATGATCTGGTAGAGGTTGATCTTTTAACCAAGCATGTCTACGAATCACTGCCCGTCATAGCTGCCCTACATGAAGCTTCCAGTGCATCATATCCACACTGCAGGAAGTGATTGCTTACTTGCTGAGTGTTATGTACAGCTTCCTGCAAAGTCTTCCTGTCTAAAGGATCAGGAGAAGCTAATGTTTTGTAAATCTTCTAAGAGATAATCCTGATATTGTAACATATGAAAAAGGCAATTTAAAGCTCTCATAGATAAGGTAGTGGATGTGTAAACCTTTTTGCCCCATCTCTCTAATGACCTTGCTTCCCTGTTGGAGGGCAAAGGGTTTTGAGGTGGAGGCTGAAACTCCTTTAGGCCCCTGTGAAATAGTTTCCAAATCAGCAGTATGGGCCCTGAATAAATGGGAATGAGTTTCTGGGACCCTGTAATACCTGTCTGGCTTGGCTGCAGCAGGAGGAAGAGAATCAGGGGTAGCACTAGAGTCAGAATACAAATCATCCAGAACATCAAGTACAGGAGGAATAGCTAAGGGCCTGTGCTGAGGCTTCTTAAGGAAAGTCCTAAGGCGTTTCCTAGAATCAGAATATTCCTGACCCTGCCACTTGAAATGTTCCCTCATGGTGTGCAGAACTTCCCCAAAAGAAATATCCTCAGGAGGGAGGCGAAGGGATGGAATCTTCTGCATCCGAGTCCTCATAGGTCTGGAAGAGCTCTTCCTGGCTATCAGAGTGGACAGAGCCCTCAGAGTCTTCATCTGAAGGAGTAGGATCAGAGGGTTCAACCCGGGGCCTTTTATCAGGAGGAGGCTGGGATGCTCTCTCAGGATGGGCCTGTGAACCTCTAATCATGGAAATTAAATCAGCAGCCATGGACATAATTTGTGTCTCCGAAGTCGGCTGAGGTAAGGATTTAGAAGTAATATGCTTAGTTTTGCTGGCTGCCTTAGCCCTAGTGTAGGCCTTAATGGACATGGCCATAGGAGGCCTGGCAGCTCCACGTGCAGGAGTGACCTTGTCTACAGCAATGGTCTCGGGCATTTCCTCGGTTTCGTATCCGGAGGAAAGTCTATAACTGGCGTCGGAGTAATGTCTGGAATCGGAGTCGCCGGTAACGGTGTCTTCGGTTCGAGCAGTGGAGAGACCGTCTCAGAGGGAACCGAGCACTCGCTAGATTTTGGCGTGGAGTCGGTGGTAGACGGGCCGAGGATGTCGGTCCCGGCCTTTTCGCTTTGGGAGTTTGCGATGTCGGAAGATCCGGCGGCATGGTGTAAGCAAATTTATCGCGAAAAATCTTCAGCGAACTCCGCCCGGTGCCTGAGAGTGCGCTTGTTGAAGCGAGCACAGGCTACACAGGCCGAGACGTCGTGGTCTGGGCCCAGGCAAGGGAGGCAGTAAGAGTGGAAATCCTTATGAGGTATTTGTTTACCACAAAAAAGACAATTGTTAACTTTTTCAGTAATTTCTGACATCGGCTGAGGCAAGAAAAGGTCCCCAACGGGGTACTTAGCTTTTTTGATGACTTCGGTATCGTAGAATACAGGAGCTGACCGACCGGCACTTGCGAACTGCTTCTGCTTCGGGCACCGTGCGGCAAGAAAGACTGAAGAAAATGGCGTTGGCTGATGCTTATATACTCCAGCCGCTCTGACGTCGGAGAGAAATGCGACATCAGCCGACGTCGGACCCAGACTTTGGAATCCGGCCGACCAAGGGCTGCCTGAGGCAGGACAACCCACATGTTATGACTGCAGTTGCATTCTTGAAGGACATCCTGACATCAGACCTGGAGCAACAGCAACCGATGCAGAAATACTAAGTCTCTGGTACTCGGGCCGACTGAGGGCTACCTGCAGACAGATAACCCAAGTGTGATGACTGCAACAGTGAAACTATAAGAACATCGATACGTTTTGATACGGCCAACAAACAAATCTCTTCCATCTACTTTTGTAAATTTTCCTAGTTGAAGCTTTATGGGAAGTATATGATCTACAGGAGAAGAGATCATAGGTTGTCTGGCTATTAAGTGAAGTAGAGAAACCATGCTATTAGCCTCAGGTTTGAGCTATCCAGATGAATCATGCCTGTCGGGTGAGACAGGTTGTCTGGAATCAGATCTAGAATCCAAGATGGGCAAAGATGATGAGGCCAAAGGAAGAAGAAAGTACAGTTTTGTACTTACCATAAATGTAGATGTCCGATAGGTATGCATCTGCAGTCCTTACATATGGGTTGTCCTGCCTCAGTCAGCCCTTCGTTCGGCCGGATTCCAAAGTCTGGGTCCGGCGTCGGCTGATGTCGCCCTTTCCCCGACGTCAGAGCGCCTGGGGTATAAAAGAGTCAGCCGACGCCATCTTCCTCAGTTTTTCTTGCCCCAGATGCCAGGTGCCCTCTAAGGAAGGCTAAATTTGGAGAAATGCAAAATATTCCAAACATGCACAGTAATAAAAAACAAATACACCATAATAGATAACCCCAGCTAGCTATAAGAGGGATAAGTACCCAAGAAATACCACAGAGGGGAAGGAGGGAGGGAAAACCTGACTGAAGATGCATACCCATCGGACATCTACATTTATGGTAGGTACAAAACTGTACTATGTCCTTCAAGGATGCATCTGCAGTCCTTACACATGGGTAGAATACCATAGCCAAGCTGGGGGTGGTAGGATCTAAGAAAATGATGGTGTAGCTAAAATGCCCTGCAGGACTGCCGTAGCAAAGCCTGCTCTGGATCTGGAATATAAGGGCAAATTGTAATGCTTGGAAAATGTATGCACGGAGCTCCATGTAGCAGCTTCTAAAATGTCCTTGGTAGCCACCCCTCTTAAAAAGGCTGTGGAGGTGGCTGTGGCTCTGGTGGAATGAGGCCTGATGTTAGCTGGCACAGTCTTTCCATGATAAGAGTAGCAGAATCGAATGCAATTTCCTATCCATTTTGAAACTGCATTTCCTCGAATTAGTTAATTTATTTGTATGACTAATTTGTCTCTCTGTTTATTTTTTTCTACCAAAATTTATTTCTGTATGTAAATCAATGTGTTGTATGCTTATTGTGGAGCTTTTCTCCCCGGGCCTCTGCTGAAAATGGATATGTATCCAGTTGGACTAGCCCGGTAAACAAATGTAAAATAAAATAAATAAAATAAACTGTCGGTTTGGAAATTGCTTTGCCTTGGATGCCTGCAGCATATGCTACCAACAGCTGGTCAGTTTTTCTGAAAGTCTTAGTTCTGTCCAAGTAGTAGCGTAACTGTCTGTGAATGTCCAGGGTATGCAGAAGTTTTTCTCCCTTGATTTGCGGATCTGGAAAGAAGGTAGGCAGGTGAATAGCTTGGTTCAATGAGACCCTGGATACCACCTTTGGCATGAATGAAGGATTGGTTCTCAAGGAGACTCTGTCCTGATGAAAAATAAGAAATGGTTGTACTGCCATGAGTGCCTGCAATTCAGATACTCTTCTTGCTGAGGTTATGGCCAGAAGGAAGGCAGTCTTCCAAGACAGGAACTGTAACTCTGAAGATGCTGCTGGTTCAAAGGGAGGTAGAGTCAACTTTTCCAACATGAAGTTAAGGTCCCATGTAGGCACTGGTGGTTTTCTTGGAGGATTGATGTTTTTAATTCCTCTTAGAAACTGCCTTAGGAGAGGATGAGAGAAGACAGGTGGATCAGTATTGTATTCTGCTGAAATTGCTGAAGCATGAATTTTTACGGAAGAGTAAGAAAGGCCATTGTGGAGCATTTCTGCCAAGTATTCCAGGATATGTGCCATGCTCAACACTGTGGCATCTAGGCCCTTTGCAGTGCTCCAAGTGTGGAATCTTTTCCATTTTGCTGAATATGCCTTTCTCGTGGAAGGTCTGCGAGCTTCCATGATGATATCCTTCACTCACTTGGATAGCTTTTCCTGGTGAGGAGTTAAGGTATTCTCCAGGCTGCCAGCTACAGGGTTTTCAGGCTGGAGTGCAGAGTTTTGTAATTGTGCTGTGTCAGGAGTGACCATTGTGGTAGAGGCCACGGTTTCGTGTGACAGGCATCGTAACAGTGGGTACCAGTGCTGCCTTGGCCAGTCCGGGGCTATTAGAATCACTTTTGGCTGCTCTGTCCTAATTTTCAGTAAGACCCTGGTCATTAGTGGAAGAGGTGGAAATGCATACACTGTTGGAGTATTCCAGCTGAAAGAGAGGGCGTCCACTTTCCATGCTTGTGGGTGGTATGTCCTTGAACAGAATTTCTTCAGCTGATGATTGTGGTGGGAGGCAAAAAGATCTATGTCCGGCCTTCCCCAAAATTGTGTTATCTGAAGGAAGATGTCTGGGTGTAGCATCCATTCGTGTGGATCCATGGTATTTCTGCTTAGGCTGTCCGCCAGTATATTGTCTTTTCCTGGCACAAAGTGGGATTGCAGCTCTATATTGAGTTTTAGGGAAAGTTCCCAAAGATTCATTGCTAGTCTGCAAAGAGGATAGGAATGGGTACCTCCTTGCTTGTTTATGTACCACATAACTGTGGTATTGTCTGTCCTTATTAGCAGGTGGCCTTGATGTAGAAAGTGCTTGAAGGCCAGCATTTCCTTTTGGTTTATGTGCATGCGCAATTCTTTGAGACCATAGTCCTTGGATGCATCTGTCCTCCATGTGTGCTCCCCATCCATGGTCTGAAGCGTCCAAGGTAATGGTTTGGCTGGTTACTGGTTTGCTGAAAGGCAGACCCCTGTTTGACTGGCTTGCTTGGGCCCACCACAGGAACTCCTTTTGAAGGCATGGAATGAGTGGTATCAAAGTTTCTAGGCTGTGATTGTGCTGAGACCATAAACTCCTTAGGTACCATTGTAGTTTTCTTATATGCAGCCTTGCTTGTGGGATCAGAAGAATGCACGATGCCATGTAACCCAGGGCCTGCAGGATTTTCCTTGCAGTCATCTGAGTTTGTTTTGTCAGATTTTTGAAGTAATCCGGTAGTTGTCTTTGTTTTTCTTCTGTGAGAAAAGCCATTTGGATGGTTGTATCTAGTTCCGCACCCTGAAAAGTTATTCTTTGGGATGGCACAAGTCTTGACTTGTGAATGTTGACTGTGTATCCCAAGGCCTGCAGAAGGCGGATGGCATAATTCAAATGTTTTTCCAAAGTTTGTTGGCTGTCCGCTTGTATAAGGCAGTCGTCCAGATACGGGTATATTTGAATCCCCTGAAGTCTGCAGTGTGCAATTACTGATGCCAGGCATTTCGTGAATACTCTGGGCGCAGTAGATAAGCCAAAGGGCAATGCTGAGAATTGATAATGCTCTGAACCTGCAAGAAATCTGAGGTGTCTTCTGCAACTTTGTCTGACAGGGACATGCAGGTATGCCTCCTTGAGGTCTAGAGTTACCAGCCAAGACCCCTTGCCCAGCATGGGAAGGAGTTGCTGTAGGGTCAGCATTTTGAATTTTGGCACAATGAGATAAGTACTGAGTGCGGACAAATCGAGAATAGGCCTCCATTGTTTTTCTTTTCTTGGGACAAGGAATAGTCTGGAATAAAATCCTTGGCCTTGTTCTGCGAGAGGAACCTTTTCTATAGCTTTCATTTGCAATAGGTTGGCAATTTGTTTTAAAGCCTCTGCCCTTTGATTTGGTGGCAGGTTTGGCATTCCTTTTCTTTTTGGTAATGTATGGAAATGGAACCTGTATCCTTTGTCTATTATTTGCAGTGTCCATTTGTCCCTTGTAACACTGTGCCAATTTCTTGAGAATAAAGACAATTTTCTGCCCAAAGGTGCTTCTAATTGAGCCCTGGTTGGCGGGATCAAGGTGAAGTCATTGAGTCTGTCCTTGTGCAGCAGTTGTTCGTCCTGCACTACCTCGCTGGTTAGGAGGCTGCCATTGACGTCCTCTGTAGGAGCCTCTAGCTTGCCTTCTACCTCTGGCACGCCTGTTCTTGCCTCTTTGATATCTCTCTTCCGGAAAGGACCAATTCTTAGAAGGCCAGTTTCTGCTGAATCTTGGTGGTTGTACCTGGCGGAAATCTTTGACTGTTTGTACAGATTTAGCCTTTTCCTCAAATTTCCTTAAGACCTCCTGAGCAGTGGAGCCAAATAACTTTTGCTTTTCTAGTGGAGCATCCAGAAGCTTAGCCTTAACATGATCTGGCAGAGATTGTTCCTTCAGCCAAGCATGTCGACGTATGACTGCACCTGTCATTGCTGACCTACATGAAGCTTCCAATGCATCATAACCACACTGCAAGAAATGGTTGCTAACCTGTTGTGAATTATGTACCAGATCCTGAAGTGACTTACGGTCTAGGGGTTCAGGAGAAGACAGCTTTTCTGCAATTCATCCAACAAATACTCTTGGTACTGTATCATATGAAATTGACAATTTAAAGCCCTCATAGACAGAGTGGAAGAAGTATACACTTTTTTACCCCATCTCTCTAAAGCCCTGGACTCCCTTTCAGAGTGGAGTGGATTTTTAGTAGTGGCAGCTGCAACCCCTTTAGGACCCTGGGAAATAGTTTCTGGGTCAGCAGAGTGGGCCTTGTAAAGGAAATGATGCGAGTCCGGGACCCTGTAGTACCTATCAGGTTTAACAGGAGCCGGAGGAAGGGTGTCAGGGGTAGTGCTAGACTCAGAATACACATCATCAATGACACTTAAAACAGGAGGAATAGCCAAAGGTCTACGCTGAGGTAAATGAAGAAAAGTCCTTAATCTCTTCCTGGAATCGGAGAATTCCTGGCCCTGCCATTGGAAATGCTCTGTCATGGAGTGAAGGGTCTCCCCAAAGGACAGCTCTTCAGGAGAGGAGGCAGAGGGAATGGATTCCTCTGCATCAGAATCCTCGTAGGCCGTGAAGGCCTCCTCCTGGTAATCTGATAGAGCAGAGCCATCAGAGGCCTCATCAGAGGACTGAGGATCAGCGGACTCAGCCCTGGGCCTTTTGTCTAGAGGGGGTTGAGAGCCCCTGTCCGGATGAGGCTGGGATCCCCTGATTAAGGAAATAAGATCCTCAGCCAAACTTAGTATCTGTGAACCTGTAGTGGATCCCTGAGAAATAGTCGTGGGAGGCAGAGTTTTTTGTTGCTTAGCAGCTTTAGCCCTAGTGAATGCTTTAATGGACATGGATGCAGGGGGCCTGGCTGCTCCACGTGCTGGGGTAGTCTTGTCTAAGGGAATGGTGTCAGTAGATTCCTTAACACCGGTTTCCGAGGGTAAATCCATAACCGACTCAGAAGAAGCCTCCGGGGCCGAGGCTGTCGGTTGTACCGTTTCCACGGTCAGAAGTACCAAGGACTCTGTTTCAGCCGAGACCGAGACACTCGCGATAGGCCTAGGCGTGGTTTCAGCCGAAACCACGGTCCGCGTGTGTCGGTCCTTGTCCTTCCGTTTTTTGGTTAAATGAGAAGTCGGAGTCTCCGACGGCATTTTATAAGAGAAACTAGCCCCAAAAAATTCCTTGCAAACTCCGACCGACGCCCAAGAGTGCGTCGATTAAAGGAGGCACAGGCAGTACAGGCCGAGATGTCGTGGTCTGGGCCTAGGCAGGGGAGGCAGTAGGAATGGAAATCCTTAGGAGGTATTTGTTTCCCACAAGTCAAGCAATTATTAACTAAGCGTTTGATCTGACATCGGCTGAGGCAAGAAAGAGTCCCCAACGGGGTACTTAGCTTTTTGAAGTCTTCGGTAGCTGAATTTACAGGAGCTGGCCAACCGGCACTTGTGAACTGCTTCTGCTTCGGGCACCACGCGGCAAGAAAGACTGAGGAAGATGGCGTCGGCTGACTCTTTTATACCCCAGGCGCTCTGACGTCGGGGAAAGGGCGACATCAGCAGACGCCGGACCCAGACTTTGGAATCCGGCCGACCGAAGGGCTGCCTGAGGCAGGACAACCCATATGTAAGGACTGCAGATGCATCCTTGAAGGACATCCAAACCTGGCGAGGCCAGTAAGGTGCAATGAGGATAACTGTGCTCTTCAACCTTGCAGCGTTCTGAAGAAACTTGGGAATCAAGGGACTTGGTGGATAAGCATAAAGAAGAACGAAGGGCCAATTGTGGAGCAGACTGTCCCCTCTGTGATTCCTCCAGTGGGGGTATTAGGACAGAAAAAAACTGATGCACTTTTTGCTTAAGGAAGATGCAGAGAGATCGCAGCAAGGCTGGCCACACTGATGGAAAATTGCTTCTGTCACATTCGTGTTGAGAGACCACTCATGAGGTAGTAGAATGGACCACTCAATTTGTCTTCTATCACACTGGAGTTCCCCGGAATGTGGACTATCAGAAAGTGGTTAGATGAAATCACCCACTGCTACATGAGCGTTTCTTGACACAAGGGGTAAGATCTGGTTCCTCCTTGTTTGTTGAAGTACCAAACTACTGACATACTGTCTGTTTGAATTGCAACTGTCCCCAGAGGTAGAGTATCCTGAAAAGCTTGCAACACTAAAAGCATTGCTCTCATCTCCAATCCATTTATATGCAAATTGGCCTCTTTGGAGGGCCAAGTGCCTTGGACTGTTTTCCCCAGGTAGTACCCCCCTCACCCAATCAGGTATGCATCAGTGGTCATTATGGGCTTGTATAACATAATTTGACCTTATCCACCACCACAGGTAGCTTTTGCATGCTTGTGTGATCCTTATTTGAGCTGACATTCACTGATAAAGAATTGTCCAGTGAGATGCTAGCATCCACTGAAGAATTCTCATATAAAATCTTGCCAGGGGAATAGAATTACGGCTGACATTGACACCAAGGCTTGAAGAATCAATTGGACTGAAATTTGGTACTGTGAGCTACTTCTGTGATCTGGAATCTTAATGTCTGTACTCTAGCTAGGGGAAGCTGTTGCAGATACTGTACTGAAAACTGCCCTTATGAACGCGAGTGTTTGAGATGGCTGCAAATGAGATTTGTTGTAATTTACTGTAATTCCTAGAAAGAAGCAAGTCTGGAGTACCTGGTCTCTCACGATTATGAGTAGATGCCAACATATCACATATGACACCAATAATTAAGTCATTAAAACTTAAAGATTTCACTGTTGTATTTTCACCAATACTGGTTTAATAGTGACAGCACTGTTAAGACCTGGTTCTGAATCTGCACATAGCCTAAGGATCCATTCATACTCATTGAAATATACCTACCAAAAACTCTAAAATAGCAGGCACTGGGGCAGTATAAGGATCCAAGTCACGCTGAGATGCCCAAATCGAAAAACACTTCCACTTCCTAGAATAAACCTTTCTAGTGGAAGATTTATGAGCTGCTACCAGTATCTTCTTAAACGGAGAAGATAGCCAAAGAGTCTTAACTATCATGGGAACTTGAGCAGCCAAGCGGTAAGCTTCAGGCTGGCAAGATCTGGGTGTGGAATCCCTGACAGGTGTGAAATCAGATCCGGAAAGGGATCCAGCATCCAGGGAGGACGCACTGCATGAGACCACAGAGAAGGGAACCATACTTGGTGAGGCCAGAATGTGGCAATGAGGATGGCTGAGCTCCCCAGCCATTGCACTTTCTGAATGAACTTTGAAATCGGGGGAAGTGGAAGATAACGGAGAAGACTGAAGGGCCAAACATGACCACAGCATCTCTGAGGGACTCCCTCAGAGGAGGATTCAGAGCATTGCTCCCCAGTGGAAATAAAGGACTAGAGTGGAAGTTTTCCTCTATTAGTCAGTGATGACCTCTGCCCCCTTGGAGACCCAGAAGGCAGTGGCTCAACCTACAGACCTCAGGTATCCTTGAAGCAGAATCTTAAAAATTTTTGTCCATGTACTGGGCATCAAGAGGAACCCTTCTCACCTATAAGTGATAAGTTTTCTGCCACTACTCTCAACTTTGGAAATATTCAAACGAAAAACAGAAAGGGAATGCAAAATACTTCACAACTTCCTACCAGAGACAGCAAGGACAGATATCTGAACAGTGTGAACCACATAACTGTTTCATTATGAGTGCTCATCCATTTAAGTATAGTAACTTCTGAAAAAGATACCAAGTGTTAATTGGTGGGAAGGACAAACACAAACATGGGACTTATGAGGTGAGGGGCTCAATATCAGACCTAACCATGTACACCACAGTAAAAGTGGTTTAAAATGATCTCCAAATAGGTAGAGGCAAGGCTAAGTTTATGCTACCACCTTTCAAGCGATGCTAAGCACACAGTTGGAAGGGTCTGCGTTGCATATATATCTCCAAATTCATTTTTTAAAAACATTTTTATTGTATGTAGATTAATATTTACTTTTCTGCTGATGCTGCTAATGTCAGTGCATAGTTTACAACTTTTTAAATTTACCTCTTTCAACTGTTCTTTTCTCAGCTTGTACTGTCGTTTCTGAGACTCCAACAGGCTTGTCAACTCCTTCTTTTGCTGAGCAAGGATATGCTGCTGAAATTTCTTTTCCTCTGCTGAGGCTGCCTTCATCTACAAACAATAATCAAAGCTTGAAAAACAATGAATGAAACAACTTATTCAAGCACAATACTTCATCTTCCAAAATATTTAAGTTTTTACATCTGCATCGTCACACCTTCCCTTTGCACACATGCATGTATCCATTATGCCTCTCAAGCTATCGAGATTTGGGATTAAATTTCCATTCTACTCCACCTAAACTTTGACAGCACACTTAAAATTACAATAAGCAAGAAAAAAAATTAAATCATTATTTTTCAGACAATCCAAACTGATGAAAATCCCACTAATCTTTTAAACTTCATCAATGATCCAACTCCTGTACGCAGCACAGTTCATCTATATATTTCAATAGTTGATTCCATCACACATTGTTATTCAGATCAAAACACCCATACATTACTGGACTCTTGGCAGTGATGTAAAAGATATTTGACCTCTACTAGTCAATGCACACAAAGTTCTCAGCACAATTTGAAAAACATTTTTTTCTGCTTTGAATGGTAAAGCCCTCACAGTCCCAAGAGAGAGCCTGAAAAGAAACTATTACTGATATCACTACTATTATGCATGCAGGAGCATTCTAATAGAGTAGCTTTCTTAATATCGCAAGTTTTAATTGAAATTTATGAATTATGCCACAGCTTAGCTTGAACTGCTTCTCTGTAAGAGAGAAAAAAAACTTGGATGCAAAAATATCAAGGAAACAACAGACAATATATGCGAGTAGCAACTACACCGTTTATAAGAACTATTTGGAACACATTTCTTGATGTATTCCAAGAAGATAAAGCTTTGCTTGTTTGCAGAACAAAGAAGTGCTGACTCATTTGTTCTCCGAATATCTGCTTAATTCAACGCAAGGCTGCAAGGTAGCTGATCCCAGCACTCAATAGCACAACTGGTAGAAATCATCCTTAACATGGGGCACCACCCATCACAACCACATATACACAGCACAGACATCTACATGACAATTCAGATGATCACCAATTCACTTGTCATATGTTTGGGATATAGGAAAAAAATGGAGCACCTAACTGAAACACTCAGGTGCACAAGGAAAAGCAGACTCTGCAGAGAAAACAAGCCAGTGCTGTGCAGCAGCGATGCAAACCCTAGGATTGTCTTAAAATATAGTCTGCACCATAGCATACAAGCCCTTACTGTGACCCAGGCAATCAGGGTTAGAGTAACATCCCCATCACTGAAATAGCTGGGCAGGGAGGGACAGTAGGTTCATAGGTGTATACTAGGAATAATGATCGCTAGGGCCCTTAAAAGTCTAGTAGTGCAACCCAATTGTGACCCATATATTTGATTTACATTTGGTTTACAGGGGGTGATTTGACTGTTTCTGTCCATTAGAGACATAGGACCCATTCATTGGGCCAAGCTGAGCTTAAGCAGGGATAGGGAGGAACTCTGCTTCACATGGATGGGGAGCCTGTTCCAGAGAAAGGTAATTGTCTGAGAAACATCAGTCTCTCCAACATGCCCTATTTACATTGCAAGGAAAATCAGTGTCTTTTAATCTGCTAATCCTGATGTGGTTTGTTTTGCAGATGTGCAAAAGAATCATCAAAATAGGGTTGAGGGATGCCTTGTAGGCCAGGCAAAGAAAACCTCCGAGACGTCTGTATGCTACTGAGTAAATACACATGGCTTTGAGAGGATCAATGTTGGACACTGTTTACTCTCTGTACTGCTCTTGTAAGGAACCTTTGTGGATGTTCAAGTTGCTGCATATGTCTGGTCAGGAACAAAAAAGGTGGCATCATACTCTATGATGGGCCTGGTGAGGGCACAGTACAGTGGTATGATGATCTCTCTGAACCTAGATGCCATGCCCTTGGTTACAAGCTGCGCAACATACAAGTATTTTCTTACTACCATGGACACATGTTGGTCAAAGGCTAGGTTACTATCTACATGAGTTCTCAGATCCCTGACTAGTGAATCAGCTCTTGTAGGTGTTTTACTGATGATATAGTTATAACGGGGTGGCAGACTTCCCAAAAGGTACTATAATGCATTTCTTGGTGTTGAGTTTTAAGCCATGGATTTGGCACACAGCCTTTGTATGTGTTAGACCTTCCAGAAGTCTGTTCTTGTCATGGGGGGATTCAATAACGGCTTCCAGTTAGCAATCATTAGCCAGAGGCCACTTACATTGGCTCTGACATCTGAAAAGTAGATGCCAAAGAGAGTAGGCCTAGCACAGAGCCCTGGGGATTCCACTGGTGACTGGCCTCTTTGCAGAGATGGCCTCACCAATTCTAATCTCCTGGGTTCTATCAGTGAGCCAGCTAGTTATGCAGTGTGTTATAAAGGGGTTTACGCCACTTCCTTAAGTTTGTTGACCATGCTCCAGTGGGGGATTTATCAAATGCCTTAGCTAGATCTAGGCAACCAGTATGCACAGTCTTTCCCAATTCATTGCCTTAGTGATCTTTTCAAATATCTCCACCATATTCAGTAAGCATGACCTTCCCTTGACACAGCCAAACAGTGACGGAGCCTGTATCTGGACATTCCCTATGTCCCTGTTGATAATTTCCATGATAATTCTTTCTATGACTTTGCAAATAAGACTATTCAGACTAATGGGCTTGAAGTTTCCAGGATCTGTTGAACGTCCTCCCTTATGAAGGGGGATGGGGGATGACAGTCGCAGTCCTCCATTTATGTGGCACAAAGCCTGTTTTAAGACTATAATTAAATATTGACTCCAAGGGTCCTACTATTCAGGAGTTGTCATTCTGGGATGTTATTAGAACATAACTTATTAGATATGTAGCAGCTGTCTGTGGGATTTGAACCCATTACAACGGTTACCACAGCAGTGGAGGTCCAACCACAACAGAAGTATGCCACATGATCCACACAGAGAATCAAACCCAGTACCACAGGAACTAAAGCTTGAATCCTTAACCTGTGCACCAACTTGGTGGCTCATTTACCTCTCCCCAGGAGTTATGGGAGTGTTGATGGCACTTGCTGAGCACATAGCAAAAGTCTGACTTCTCCAGTGGAGACTAGGGAAACCACTTCCTGTGCTTGAGGAGAGGAGGTGGAATTGACTGCTGGCAGTATCCCGAGGAAGGAGGTGGAATCGATTGCTGGCAACATCCCTTGCAGAATTGCATGACAACCAGTGTGCACCACCCATTGCAAATCCCCCTTTAGCACCACAAGCTGCAATTCCACAAGGGAAATGTACACATATGCAGAAAACCCTCAAACCACCACTAATGGCGGTCTAAACAGTCCCTTCCAGCTGGTAAGTATTTGGAATTTAATTTTCTCAATCTCAAAACCTACAACAATGCTACTCTGTTGCTCAACATTTCTACTTCTATTAGCTTGTCAGTGAACGAGGAGGGGGCCACTTCCAAATGCCTTTCAACAGTTATCTAACCATGCTGGCTAGATGCAAGAGGAAAGCTGACAGTGCACTTTTTCTTCAATACCTGAACTTCAACTAAATGTTGGATCCTTACATTTTTGCATGCTAAGTCTTCACTACATGTCAGTGGGCTGCTACTTCTCCCCAGTATCCACATTAAAAATATATATGCATACAAACACCTACACATATACACAATTCAAGTCTCCCATATTCCATGGCAGGATCTTGCTATTACAAATTTCAGCCTCCCCCAAACTCGTTAAGAAACTTCCTGCAAACTACAAGTAACTCAGGTGACTACTGTAAACTGTGGTAGTTTGTGCGCAAAACTCTGGACTAAAGATGCAAAACTTGCATGTTTAGCTTCAATTAAAAAGTAAAAGCAATATTTTTGCACAAAAATATAAAACACGTTTTAAAGAACAGTTTGCACAGCTCCTCAAAAACTCATTTATGAAGTTTAATAATACCAGTGCTAACACACCAACTCTTAGCTTCATTAGCAGCAACGTAACAGCAACGTCAGAAGTAGTTACCCAAAGAAAAGTTAGGGTAAAAAAGACCATCTTACATCTCATATGAAACCAAAACCTACCTTAAGCTTATAGTGTTTTTTGGGGGGATGGGATGGGGGCAGTGGAAGACCTGGGACAGCCTTAAACACTTTATTAATGTTGAACCCTGATCAGACACAACCAAGTGCATACTCAGCCACAATAATAAATGCTGAGAAACAAAGATATCTGTACATTCAAAGACAATATTCCAAAAGAGAGCACACATTACATAATATAGAATTAATGTAATAACTGTTATAACTGAGCTGCTTTAAGGTTGATTATATACATACTTGCATAAGAGATTACTCAAGTGACAGTGATGTTACAACACAGAGGGATAGGACAGAGCTAGAAAGTTTAGTTCTTGTTAGGGGACATACCTTACACTGAGACACTTGCATCTGCTTTGTTTATACAGAAATGTTTAAATTTGAACTTTGTGTAGATGGCTATACCCATAAGATTTTTGACAGAAGGGGCTTGCCACAATTTAGGTGCAAGCACAAAAAAGCTGATCAGGACTATGGTGTTGAGTTGTGGGGGTTTGGTGTATTGGGCCATAAACTGATTGGTGCCTGAAGTTGTAAGTGTGGGTAGATTAAATGAGTCATATGGCAAAGGGGTTTTCTGATAGAGTAGTTTAAAAAGTACCAAGCCTAAAAGAAAGTTTGATATGACTAGTACTGGGAGCCAACTTAGCTTTGGAAGAGTATGAGACAATGATGCTCTAGGTGAGGAGAGTTGATTACAAAGCAGCCTATTTTGCTGGAGATGGTTTGCAATTTTGTGGGGTGTTTTGTCCGAGGATGTGGCAAATACTAGTAAGGCAATCCAGCTGTGTAAACAGGATGCCTTTGTCTATGGGCAGCTCTGGCAGGTGAGGAGAGAAAATGACAATTTTGTGGGACCCAGAAAAAGTGGTTGATTTTGAGTATGATTTTTTTTCCAATATGCACCTGAAAGTTAAGGGAATGATCTAACCAGATGCCAAGATATTTAAAGGAAGAGGTGGTTTCAATATGGTTGTGGTTGCCGAACTCACCTTTGCTATCAAGGATGAGGGTGCACTTTAATAGCCTTTTCCTCGTTTCACAGATCATGGCTTTGTTATTTCATGGTTGACAACCACCTTTTTAAGCAATTGGTCATACAGCATCACATGTTAAGTTAAATACCTATAAATTCAGCTAAACCTCCGAATAAAAACTTGTCAAGCCTCTTCTTTTGCAATATGTGCCTAATAAATTGTCCACTCACTGTGTACTTGAAAGTGGAAATCACTGCATGATTGTGGCAAATGAAACAGAACAGATTATTTCTGTCTTGGCTACAATACATGGTTTCAGCCAGCATTGCTTGAAATTCACATCCACAAAAAAACATAAGGGACACAACTTTTAAATAAATTTTAAAGAACACTGTTAAATGTACGTCCGTGGACTAAAAGAAAATCTGAGAGCTTCGGCTATTAGCACTGGCAACCAAACATTACAATCAAACAGTCTTTCTTTACTTTTCAATTATTTGTTCCAGTGTACAGTCAAGCAAAGGAAATACTTAGAAATTCATAAAGAAAAGTCATGACCTGTATTTCCAAACTAGTCTTTAAGTAGACCTCAATCAAGGTAAAATCTAACTCAAAAGCAGTCCAGACATCTTGATGGTAAATTAAATGATAAAGGAAACATCTTTTCATTTGTAAAGTTATTGCTTAGAATTAATAAGAGTTTATTGTTCACAGTCGTGCAAGTCACCTCTAAAATTCACAAGGTACACTGACGGCCATATTCCCCAGTCATACTTGTACGTGCACCTCAAAAGGCAGGGTCAACTGAGAAAATAAAAGTACACAAACGGTACTTTAAGTACGGTTTTACAAGTGGAAAGACATTCTTATTGTTTACTAACTACAGAGAAACAGTATTTGATGCTATAGCAGTCATTTTGACACTGCATGTGCAATGAAAGCAATAATTTAAGACAAGATAGGTAGCAATGGCCAACAGTGAACTACCTAAAAGTGCTTGACGTACTGATAGTGCCAGCTCTGTCCAATATTGTCCTAAGTGAAAGGTGTTCTGCACAAAAATGAAATACTAATTTGTTTTACAGGTAACTATTACAACTGCAAACGTTTTGTATTTCTCATATAAAATAGTCTAGTACAAGATTCCATGACTGAATGACAATGGGAAAACAAAACAGTACTACACTTTTTTGCTTTCTCCAAACATGACAACACTGAAAGCATTCTGAATCATAACTGACTTGTACAGTAATGGAGATGTTATTAATTCTTGCTTACCTGGACTTTGAATTAGCAATATGAGATCGTGTTGTCAAGCACACTATACATAGTCAATCTAACATTCTTGATTTGCTTAACCAAATTAGAAATATTGAGATTGGAAGATGAAAAAATATGCTTGGCAGTGTCTATGTTACAAGAAGCTGTTCTTCCTTACCCTTCTTTGGTCAGCATATTAAAATAAAAGCTTGGACTGCCAGTGACGCTATGAAAGGCCAATGCAGAAGGAACACTGAAGGCAGGAAAGATGGAAAGTTACTGAACTGTAGCTGGACCTAAAGGAAGCAGTTCTGCTACACTTAACATTGTTCATCTACTTTTATGTCATTACTCAATCCATACAACAGCTTTTCCTTTTGTCTCTGGCCTCATGGCAGTCTTGCACATGTAGCATGTCTTAGTTGAGCATGAAAACTTGTGTCTATATGTGGTATTGTATATGTAAGTGACATACCTTCTGACTGCCCTTCACTTTCTGGGGTCTTCTTGCGTTTTGCCTTATGGTTTGGGTCGGTTTCTAGTATACTTTGTGGTTCTTTGGCAAACTGCTGTGGACTGTAATAACTGGTTGACAACAGACATTTCAAATTTGGAATTTGTGTCCTTGAGATAAGGCATGCTGATGCAAAAACCTGTTCTAACAACTTTCTAGGTGTGCTACGTGTTGCCTGAAATGTATCCCTGGTTTTAAGCATTTGTCTCCCCCTCTGTGCTTGACATGGTCCCTAACTTGTGAGAACTAACAAGAATTTACATTGATAATATATTAATGTAAGGTGTGTGTGTGTTTTCTTAATGAGTCAAGGTAGGTAGGAGGAGAAAGGGAAAAAGAAACGTATGAGGGAAACTATGAATATGGAATTATATTGCTGCCCCATCAAATTCTGAGGTGAGTTAAAAGGGAACGGTCAGACATTCTGTGAATCCTTACCGTAGTCATTGCTAAGTGATAACTGAAAACTACATGATTAGTTATTGTTTAATCTGTTGGTAGAAGTTTGTGAGTCAGGGGCAGAGATACACAAGAGTTGTAGCTTGAACATTTAATAGGTTACTTACTGGAATGTGAATGCAATACATACAAGCTATGTGGGAAGACATCAAGTTAGGGAATTATTAGCAGTGCTATTGGTGCAACAGGTACCACACATGCCTTTGGTCCACACAGATACAAACTCTATTCCCATTCCGGATTGCTAGACTGCTGACACTGCAGTACATCATAAGGTGGTGATGTACTCTAGTATGTTGCACATTGGATAAAACATTAAACCAAAGTCCCACTTGCTTAACTTGATAGTAGCTCAGGTGGCTGCAAAAGATCCCATAGCACCTACTGAAGAGAGCACGGATCTTTTATTAAATCACCAAATACAGTACATACATCTTGTATACAATTTTCATAACATTTAAAACTTCTTCTTTCGGCTGCTCCCGTCAGGGGTCGCCACAGCAGATCCAACTGTTTCCATTTCTTCCTGTCCTCTGCATCTTGCTCTGTCACACCAACCACCTGCATGTCCTCTCTCACCAAATCCATAAACCTTATCTTAGGCCTTAATCTTTTCCTGTTACCTGGCAATTTCATCCTTAGCATCTTTTTCCTAATATACTCTGCATCCCTCCTCAGCACATGTCCAAAGCAACGTAATCTTGCCTCTCCGGCTTTGTCTCCAAACCTTCCAACCTGGGCTGACCCTCTAATATACTTATTCCTAATCCTGTCCATCCTTGTCACACCCAGTGCAAATCTTAACATCTTCAACTCTGCCACGTCAAGCTCAGACTCCTGCCTTTTTGTCAATGCCACTGTCTCCAACCCATATAACATAGCTGGTCTCACTACCCTCTTGTAGACCTTCCCTTTCACTCTTACTGGTACTCGTCTGTCACAAATCACTCCTGACACTCTTTCTTCACCCACTCCATCCTGCCTGTACTTTCTCCTCTTCACCTCTCTTCCACACTCCCCATTACTCTGAACTGTTGATCCCAAGTATTTAAACTCATCCACCTTCGCCACCTCTACTCCCTGCATCCTCACCATTCCTCTATCCTCCCTCTCATTCACACACACATATTCTGTCTTAGTCCTGCTGATCTTCATTCCTCTTCTTTCTAGAGCACATCTCCACCTCTCCAGGGCCTCCTCCACCTGTTCCCTACTCTCACTATAGGATCACAATGTCATCTGCAAACATCATAGTACACGGGGACTCCTGTCTAATCTCGTCTGTCAACCTGTCCATTACCATTACAAATAAGAAAGGGCCCACAGCTGAACCTTGATGCAATCCCACCTCCACCTTAAACGCATCCGTCACTCCCACCGCAGACCTCACCACTGTCACACTACCCTCGTACATATCCTGTACGACTCTTACATACTTCTCTGACACTCCCGACTTCCTCATACAATACCACAACTCCTCTCTAGGCACCCTGTCATATGCTTTCTCTAAATTCACAAAAACACAATGCAACTCCTCCTGACATTCTCTGTACTTCATCAACACTCTCAAAGCAAACATTGCATTTACAACATGAACATTACATATATTTTTGATCTTTTCATATTTTTATCCCCCTCCCACTCCTTTCTCTCCACCCAAAATCTTACTTTCTTCAAAATCTCCAACAACCACTTTTTCCATTGTAATTTACCTCATTAACTCTTTCATTCCATATAATCTATGTTACACAAAATAAACTAATTTGTTTATGCCATTTTGTTTTACATTTTCATAATGTCCATATTGAATCATGTCCATATTTATACATTCAATATTTCTCAGTTCATTTAAGTGTCCTTTATTTCTTTCCATAATTTATATACATTTTAAAACCAAAAAATGACGAACAAACTATGAGTAAATACGTTCCAGATCGGAGAGAAGCCCAAAGCACAAACCAATAGTCTTAACGCTGGTTTATTGTTTAAAATGCAATTAGCGTTTTCGCAACTCAAACAAGAGAAGCTTCTTCAGAGATAAGTTCAAAAAGGCACCAAAACTTTTAGAACTTTTAAATACAACCAGTTGAATTACATCACTTCCTTGTCAAACAGCGAGAAGTCTTTTAAAAAGGTATTTCTATAAAAAATGTATGTATACACATATATATACATACATTTTTTATAGAAATACCTTTTTAAAAAACTTCTCGCTGTTTGACAAGGAAGTGATGTAATTCAACTGGTTGTATTTAAAATTTCTAAAAGTTTTGGCGCCTTTTTGAACTTGTCTCTGAAGAAGCTTCTCTTGTTTGAGTTGCGAAAACGCTAATTGCATTTTAAACAATAAACCAGCGTTAAGACTATTGGTTTGTGCTTTGGGCTTCTCACCGATCTGGAACGTATTTACTCATAATTTATATACACTTTAAACTTTATAAAAAAATGTTCAGCTGTTTCCAACTCTCTGCAATATATACAAATTCTGGTATTTACAGTTTTGTATGGCATGTTTGCCTTTAACTAGGAGCTTACTTATTGATAATCTCCATAATAATCTGCACATTCCACATACTTTTTACATTTCTTCATTCTTGCTTTGACTGCTTTAACTTTTCCCTCACCTATACGTTTCCAAGGATAACTATAGTAGAATTTTCCCATTATATTCTCATAACATCTTCTTTTATCTTTTTCTGTTTCCTATGTCAATTTTCCACAACAATATTTTCTCCTGGTATAATTTGATAGTCATACAACATTTTTTTTTACTTCTTTTCAAACATTTAACCTTTTCCCCAACTGCATTATGTTTCTCTTCTATTATCCTTGCTAATCTTCCTTTATCTTGCATTCCTATTAGTACTTTATACAAGTTTAATGAAGATATATATACAATTGGATGTATTAAATTCAACCCTCCTCCTTTATTGTTTACATAAAGAATGCCACTTCTGATAGAGTTAAGTCTTGATCCCCATACATTCATTACCTCTGTTTTTATACATTAATGGAATCATGCATACATTTGCTAAATGTGTAATTTTGCCTAGTATTATCGAGTTAAACATGCTTTCTTACTGAGAGTTTAATTTTTCTCTAAAATATACAGATGCCTCAACTATCATTTCTTTCCACTGTTTTTCTCAGTTGCTCAATTCCAAACGTTACTCCTAAAATTTCTACTACTTCTTCATTAAACGTAATACCTTTTATTTCTTCTAAAAGACCTGGTGCTTTACTTTTCTCTTTATTAACAGTTAATCCTAGCATCTTTAATTCTTTATTGAGCATTTCTATAGCTACAGTCATCCATTCTTTATTTTTAACTGCTACTACTAAATCACCCGCATATGTATACATACCTGGAATCTGAATTCCTTCTGTTGTATGGTATTTTGCTTTCTCTAGTGTCAAGTTGATCTTAGTATCTACTGCAATCATAATCACAGCAAACAATGTTACTTGTTTGACATCCTTGCTCATTACCACTCATTTGTATTACTTGCTTAACCATTCATTAACTACCAACCTTACTTTGTTTTCCGTGTACACTAATTTTAAAATGTTTATTTTTTTGCTTATATTATATTCTTCTAAAATCTTCCACAATACTTTGAATTTTATCAAAAGCTTTGTTTATATCCCCTACTAATAATTTTAATTCCGTTTGCCAGTTTATTACATCTACCAGTTCTCTTATCAACACTAGACGTTCTTGACTTCCCTTATTTTTTGATCTAAAGATTGTTCCAGATAAGTTTATTTACTTTACTTACAATTACTTTCTCTAGTACTTTCATAAAAATCTTATCTACATTATTTGATACTAATGGTCCCCAGTTTGTCTGTAATTTCTCCCTTTTTCCATAAAAATTGCATTACACCTAAACATATTATGCATCGTTTCCGACTCTGCCTTATACTAAAGCTCGAGAGCTCTTTACTGGCTCGAGGCTGCATTCTATCCCATGAAACTTAGTGGCAGATACCCAGATCTCGTTTGCCGCTTGAAGCTTCGGGATCCCTCTCTGCTGGCTCAGGTTGAGCAAAATTTGTATTACTTAAGTTATTCAAAGTTACCTGAAGTTCTTTTTAGTGTTGTTTGCTATACCTACCCAGTTTCTTGCACTGTGGGTTTGGTCTTTGTGGCAGTCATTTGTTTTTTTCTACTACTAGGTCTGTGTTGTTTTCTGGTGCTTCCCCCTTCCGTTTAAGTTAGAGGACCGGGGTGCTGTTT
The DNA here is from genome assembly GCF_019279795.1 of Protopterus annectens. Taxonomy (NCBI): domain Eukaryota; kingdom Metazoa; phylum Chordata; order Ceratodontiformes; family Protopteridae; genus Protopterus; species Protopterus annectens. Next base: position 1,627,207,048 of record NC_056744.1, read on the forward strand.
ATCCTGCTTCGTCCCCTATAGCCCGCTTAGAGGGTTTCTCCTTGTTGTTGTTTGTTTCAGTGTGTCGTTTAAGTTAGAGGCATCTCTTGGGTTGAGGAGTTCATCCTTTTTCAGTCAGAACTCTCCTCAAACCCCTTCTTTCTGATTGTGTGTGCTATTGTAGTAGTTGTTTTTTCTGCATTATGTCTAAAGAAAAACATTCAGGTTTCAAAAAATGCGACTCCTGTACACAGATGTCCATCACAGATGGACATACCAGCGGTGTTTATTGTTTCGGAGCAGTGCACCTGCAGGACTCTTGTTCTATTTGTCATGGATTTAGTGCAAGAGTTCTGCAAGAGCGCAAGAACAAACTTAATAACAGAGGTCTTAAGGGACCCTTTGAACAAGCCCTTCAGCAGCCTTCAACTTCTAAATCACCGTCGGCTCCGGCTTCTGAGCCAGCTAAGCAATTGGCTTCATTTACTGTTGTCTCGGATCCGAAGATTGTCGGATCCAAGAAAGACAAATCATCTTTGGTTTCGCTTCTTCAGAACAGTCCAAGAGAAAGAATAGGGATCAGTCACCGTCCTTGGAGCCTGTAGGCTCGGTGCCTCAATCCCCTTTACTACAGTCTGTGGCTGGTAGCCACAAGTCCTTAGTGTGCTCCTCCAAATCATCCAGGAGTCTATCAGATGATGACGTGGAGCGTGTGGTATGGAAGTTACTTAAGACACCAGCTCTAGCAAAAATTCTGTCCAGCCCAGCAGGATGTGGAGCCAAAGACGGTTTGTTTGTACCAGCTATTCCTCCTCTGACTCGATCCAGTTCGGAGCCAGAGCATCAGAAGGTCGCAGTGGTGGAACCATCGGTTCTGAGAACCACCTCTGGTGTTTCAGTACCGACCTCTGCTCCGACTGCTTCCGGTGAAGGATCTGAGAGAAGACACTTGCCCGTCGGCTCCAGGGGGGAAGAGTCAGCACAGACCCTTGTCAGACCCGGCTCTCCCACTTGCAGCTTCAGTGCAGTAAAGTTCACCACCAACATCGGCCTCAGAGCCCTCATCTGTGGTGCGGGGAAGATCTCTGGGTTCTTCGGAACCGGAGGCGATCTCGAGCCAGGATCGAGGTGCTTTCGAGGTGATGAAGAGTGTGCTTTCCCCTGTGTCTGCTCCACCCTTGGCGCCAGACACTCTTCCCCCAAAGGGGCCAGTGTCAACCTCCACTCCACCTAACAGCCCAGGCGCAGAGAGCCCATGCTTCAGGTTACCCCCTTAGGGGAGACTCCTTCTGAGCCTCCCCCAGAGCTTCCCTTTGAGGAGATCCCTCAGAAGCGTACATGCACGAGGAAGCATATAGACCCCCCCCCCCCCGAGTCTGTCACGTCGGATACACACAGAGGATTTGGAAGGGTCCCCACGTTCACCCTCTGAAGATGTCTCATTTTCAGACATCCTGGATATCCTTAAACAGCAGGGTGATTGGAAGTCCCTTATCCCCTTCTGAGGATGAGTCTGTTTACCTAGAAGCATTCGGCTCTCAACCCTCCACCTCTTGGGTGTCTCCGCCTTTTGACAAACTACTGGGTGTAGTCAGTCGAAAGACGTCGGGCTCTCCAGAAACAGTGGACCCTGTCCCGAGGAGGCCTAAGTTTATCACTGCCCCCGAGGACAAGCAATTTTTTTTACAAATGTGTTCCAGTAGATGCTATGGTGGTGGCAGCGGCCACCAAGAAGGAATTAGCTGAAACTTCTTTGTCTGTCCATCCACCAAATAAAGAATCTCAAACGATGGACAGATATGGGAAGCATATGTTTTCCTCAGCGGCATTTACTCTGAGATCGCTGAATTATCTCTCATTCACAAGACTTCAGAGGGATCTCCTCAAGGAGCTAAGAGAATCCCCTCCAAGGTGCTACAGCTGAGACACTCCCGGAGACGGTAATGACTCAACTTGCAACCTTAACCTCCATAGCAAACTCCTCCATGGGCCTGATTTCCTATGTGGCTGATGGAGCAAGTAGGGCAGTAGGCACAGGAATTGCTCTGAGGAGATATTTCTGGATGCAGCTTTGCTGAACCCTTCAAGTCTTCCTTTATTAAAGCCCTTTTTGATGTCTCATCCTTGTTTGGGCCAAAAGTTAAAGAAACTCTAACCAGGTGCGAACAGGATATCAAAACTTTATCTGCCATGGGAGTGTGTTTTTCCACGCCTACTAGACCTTACCCCAAAGGACAGAGGAGCAGAAAGATGTGGTTCCACAAATCACAAGGAGCTTCGTCTGATGTACGTGATGAATTTTCCCCCAGGGCAGAGGGGGAAATAATAATGGAAGATGCCATCCTTGCGACAGAGGGGGTCCACAGAACCAGAGCAACAGAGACTCATTCTCTGATAGGCCCTTCCAGCGCTCCTGAAAGGAGGTCCGCCTGTCCACCTCTGGATGAAGTCGGGGGGGGGGGGACTATCACTGTATCCAGACGCCTGGCAAGACATCACCAAAGACAGATGGGTGCAGTCAATCATATCCAGGAGATACATCATTCCCTTCTCTCATCTGCCCAATCCACAAAAATCCATCCCAGACATACCACCCAGTCAAAGGAGATCAAGCAACCCTAGAAATCCAAAGGTTGCTAGAAAAAAGGGCCATCCAAAAAGTCCCCGCAGACTAATCAGGATCCGGAATCAAGATTCTTTTTAGTACCAAAGACGACAGGGGACTGGAGACAATAATGGACCTCAGTACACTAAAGTCAGTAAAGGAGAAATTTCAGATGGTAACACTGCAGTCCATACTCCCCTTTCTGGGAAAGGACAACTGGATGTGCTCAATAGATCTCCAGGATGCGTACTATCACATCAAAATGAACAGGCGCTCCAGAAGATATCTACGCTTCCGCCTTCCGGCTGGGAGCCAGTCATTACCAATTCAGAGCCTTGCCCTTTGGTCTCACCATCGCCCTCAGGGTGTTCAACAAATGTATAGCAGTGGTCACAGCTCACCTGAGGCATCTAGGATTCCAGGCGTTTCCATACTTAGACAACTGGCTCCTGAATGCGACCACCGAGCATCTACTAATCAGGGCGAGGGACACTACACTTCATCTCTGCTCAGAGTTAGGCATTACAGTCAATTTTGAAAAATCTGCCTTGTTGCCTTTTCAATGTATTACCTTTTTAGGAGCAGATTTAAATTCAAAATGCATGGTAGCAAAACTGCCCGCAGAAAGAGTCGTAACATTACGCCATCCAGTATCAGTCCTGTTGAGGAAAAAAAGTACAAGTCAGGTTTATGCTCAAGGTTCTGGGTTCAATGGTAGCAACAATAAGCTTGGTTCCCTTGGCCAGTCTACACATGAGAATGCTACAATGGCTTCTCTTTACTCAATGGTCCAAGCAAGAGTTGCCCATGTCACACAAAATTTTGATAAACAACACATGCAAAAAGGATCTTCATTGGTGGATCCAGCCTACAACAGTGGACATTAGGCAGACCATTTGTTCTCCCCCAACCAGTAGCGACTGTGACCACAGACACTTCCCAGATTGGGGGGGGGGGGTGGCATTATCTGGGACAGACTGTCCAAGGGACTTGGCAGGATCACAAATACGATCTGCATTATCAATGTCCTGGAGATGAGAGCAGTGCTCATGGCGTTGCAGGCATTCCAAAACTCTCTTCCTTCGGGGACAACTGCAATTCAATCAAACATGTCTCTGGTATGGTACATAAACAAACAAGGTGGAACCAGATCCTACCCCTTATGTTGAGAGGCCCAGAGAGTTTGGCAATGGGCAGTTTCTTCTCAACACTTTCTCACTGCGATGCATATTCTGGGAAAATCCACCGTGATAGCGGACAAGCTGAGCAGGGCAATCTTAATGCCACACGAGTGGTCACTGAAAAAGGAAGTTGAGAACACAATTTTTCACAAATGGGGCCAACCATGCTGCAACCTTTTTGCCACATCCATCAATGCCAAATACAGCAGCTTTTTTGCCCTAATCCCTCCACCGGAGGAATCACCCATGGATGCACTTGTCCACAATTGGCTCCCGGGGCTTCTCTATGCTTTTCCACCTTTTCCCCTTATATCGAAGGTAATCCAGAAAGCAAAATTGTTGAGTCGCAAGATAATTCTCTTTGCTCTCTACTGGCCTCGTCAGATATAGTTCCCCTTCCTATGGCCTTACCTACAGGAGGATCGTTGGATCCTGGACCCAGTGCCGGTTCTCTTGACTCATCAGTCCGGGTCTCCACATCCCTCCATCCAAACTCTCCAGCTTACAGCTTGGTTACTCCACTTCAAGTCTTAGCCAGGCTTCCAGAATTATCCCCAGCAGTGAGACATATTTTAGTGTCTACACACAAAAGCTCTACAAGAAAACTTTATGCGAATAAGTGGAAGAGATTTTTATTTGGACGAACAAAAACTAATTGGACCCTCTCACAGCTCCCATTTCATCTATCCTGGAATTCCTGACGGAAAATTTTAATTTTATTACTGTTCAGGTTCAGCTGGCTGCTATTTCTAATTTTCACATAGGCATCAAGGGTTCAAATATTATGTCTCTCAGACTGTGTACAGCTTTTTTGAGGGGCACATTCCTCCTAAGGTCTCCTATAAAAGAACCTCCATCACCGTGGGATCTAAATTTGGTATTGGCGTCCTTGATACTGCCTCTTTTTGAGCCAGCTTCTTCTTGTCCCTTAAAGTTCTTATCTTGGAAGACTCTCTTTCTAGTATCCATCACTTCAGCTAGAAGAGTTCCTGAATTACAAGCTCTTCCCTATTTGTTCTCCTTACTTGGTCTTCCACAAAGACAGTCTCCCTCAGAACAAATCCCTCCATCTTACTTAAGGTATGTTCTGAAGCCAATCTAAATCAATCCATTGAGTTATCAGTATTTTCCCAAATTATGGAAACAAGGCAGAATATAAACTCCATCAGCTGGATGTACATAGACAGTTACGTTTTTATCTGCATAGAACAAAGGATTTCATGAAATCTGACCAGCTATTTGCATCCTTTGCGAAAACCAGAAAAGGCGTCCCAGTTTCTAAGGTTACACTGTCTAAATAGCTTACAAACTTTATCACTAATACTTAAAGCTCTCAACATAAACATCTTCCAAGTAAAATTTGAGGGCACTCTACTAGAGCTGTGTCTACCTTCACTGCTTTTCAAGCCAGACTACCTTTGGATTCAATTTATGCTGCAGCCACATGGGTTAACCCTCATACTTTTTATTACTCATTACAAAGTAGATGTGGCCTTCCTTTGGTTTCACTGTTCTGAAGAGTTTATTACCTTGAGCCACCCATGAAAGCAGGTGCTGGGGACGCTGTCCCAACCTGCAAAATGAAGGTGAGATGGGACAACATAAAGAAGTTATGTGCTCACCATAACGTTCCATATTTACTGTCCAGTATCTCGCCTTCATTCTTGCGTCCCTCCCTCCTTCACCCTTCCTGGATGACTTGGAGGAGTCTTTTGGCCCAATATCTTGTTTCCCTCTCTTGTTCTGGGGCCCTTTAAGGTTTGTGCCTTTTGTTGTACGTGTGTATATAGTTCTATATATTTTTGTGTGTGCAATTTTTTTTCTAAATTACACAAATCTCATGTCAGTCTAGTGTTATTAGCTTACCAAACAAGATCTGGGTATCCGCTGCAAGGCTTGATGGGACAGAATGCAACCTCGAGCCAGTACAGAGCTCTCAAGCTTTAGGATAAGGCCGAGTCAGAACCGATACTCTGTTTCGAACCCAACAAGCAAAATGAAGGCGAGATACTGGACAACAAATATGGAATGTTATGGTGAGTACATAACTTCTTTTTTTCATTTACACCTTTTTCAATCCATTCATTACTTTTTGACAATCTTGCATATTTTTACACATAATTACACACAAATCTATCTATATCGGTAGCTGCATCTACATTCACTGTTTTAGCACATTTTCAAATTCTACTACTGTACATTAACTCCCATGTATCTTTTAATGTGAAATTGTACTATCTCGCCATTCATTCTTACAGATGGGTTCTGAGCCGATCCTCGGCTCCAAGTCGGCCTACTACAAAGCTTGAGGTCTTCAGATTGCTCGAGGCCAATTCCCTAACCCACGAAGCACCAAGAGATCTAGTTTGCCGCTGCAATAGATCGGAGGTTCTCGCTAGCTCGGGCCAGTAAAAACCTTCCTTTCTTAAATATTTTTCATAATATTGATAAATATTTCTGAACAGTTTAGATTCTTAGACAAGTTCTTATAGCTTTTTTATGTAGTTTCCCTTTCCTCGGTGTGCCTCAAATTAGTATTTAGCTCTTTTGGCCTCGTTTTTCTTAGGCCTAGTTATATCTTTTATTAGTACTTAAGATTACAGTGTGTGCTTAGTGACCTTTCTGTCACAGCTTGTTACATTTAACCTTTAAAGTCTGAATAGTGACCTCTTTTTGTCACAGCTTTAAAATAGTGTTAGAGCTTAGATTTAAATGCGTGTAACAGTAGTGAATAGTATTGTTGTGTGCCTTTAGATATTAACTTTCTGTCACATCTTTGATATATTTATCTATCTACAGTTTAAATATAGTTGTGTGTGTGTTTACGCTGACTATTTAGCCCATAGTTTTTATAGGGCTTGTTTGAAAATTGTTTGGGTGTGTCTAGCTTAACAGCACCCTTTTTTGATACTGTGTGCTATAGTATGGCTGACCAAGACGAAATACCCTAAATCAAGGTTTAAAAAATTTCCTAAATGTGGGCAGAAAATGTCTATCACAGACAGTCACGTAAACTATGAAGTTGCTCCATCTCTCATTCTTTCTCTTCTAGGGTTCTCCAGGAGAGAAAGTTGATCAACAGAGGTTTACTTAAACCTTCATTCCAAGAAGCCTTGCGTGACCAAGATGGATCCACTAAGTCCTCAAAGTCTTCCAAGACTTCCGAGGGTAAGAAATCTAAAAAAGTCTTTAACACCGGTTCCACAGACCTCGGAGCTGATAGTCTTATCCTTTTCGGAGCCGGTCCCCGGTTTTGGAAATGGTATCCGAAGTGCCCAAGTCTCCGCTCCTGCAGTCAGTACACCTCCTTCTATCCACTTATCTCAGTCTTCAATTAGCCTTTCCGATTTGGATGTGGATAGTGTGGGTGGAGAGGCTTTTACAGGCACCGGCCTTTGCTAAATTCTTATCGGCTCTGACCCAAGCGGCTTCGGAACTGAAGATTTTTACCAGCTACTACTCTTCCTCCTCTGAGCCATATCGGAGCTGGGGGAGTCGGACTTCTTGATTGTGGCGCCTTTAGAGCAGACACCTGCTCCAGTGTCTTCAAGCTCCGTTTACTCTTGACGTCCTCGGCGCCGATAGAGGAATCTAGGAACAGACGCTCTCTGGTTGGGTCCGGGGAGGTTAGTCAGACCGACTTGTCAGTTCCGACTCTGCCTCTCGGGGGCTTTGGCTCAGATGAGCTCAGCTACTACCTCTGGCTTGCAGCCCACTGTCCCGGTGTCACAGGTATCGACTGCTTCCTCGGATCCGTCGGTCCCTTCTCATCGGAGCACAGGTGCCTTCTAAGCCAAGAGGAGAGTTATGTCTCCTAAGACATCTTCGAATTCAGGTCTGGCTACCTCCTCCCCTAAAGTGCCTGTGTCTGCTTCTGCCTCACAGATCCTTGCCAAGCGTAGAGACCCAGAGCCTCAGGAAGCCCTATTGGGTGGCCTCTGCTCTTCAGAGACCTCACCAGAAAACCCCACTGATGAGGTTCTCAGGAAGAGAATCTGTAAGAGGAAGCATTTAGACTCCCCACAGGAGACCCTGACATCTGATACCGACTTGGACGAATCAGAAGGGTCGTCGCAGTCCCCCTCTGAAGATATCTCATTTGCTGAGACATTAGAAATCCTTAGACAGAGGGGTGACTGGCAGTCCACCAACCCTACTGAAGACGAGTCGGCTCTCCTGAAGGCTTTCAGGTCTCAGCCCTCCATCCATTGATTATCTCTGCCCTTTGATGAGCTTATGCAGCTGGTCTCACAAAGGGTGTGGGAGTCTCCGAACACCATGGAGCCTGTCCCCAGGAGGCCTAATAAATTTATTTCTGCTCCCCAGGACAAATCTTTTCTTACTAAAGGTGTGCCACTTGATGCCATGGTGGTGGCGGCATCCACCAAAATGGAAATTTCTGAAACTTCCTCTTCTACCCATCCTCCTAACAGAGATTCTAGGATCATGGAAAGATATGGGAGGCGCACTTACAGTTCAGCGACTTTTGCACTGCGTTCACTCATCTAACCCATTTTATTAGACTGCAGAGAGCTCTCCTTAAAGAGCTAGGAGATGCTCTTCAGGGTACAGTAGCTGCAGGAGCTTTAGACAAAGTCGCCTCCCAGCTTGCTACCCTCAATTCCATAGTGAACTCGTCCATGTGCCTCATTTCGTATGCAGCTGATGGAACGAGCAGGGCAGCAGGTACAGGAACTGCTCTTAGGAGACAGCCATGGATGTGCTGGTGTTCCTTTGCGGAGCCCTTCAAATCATCCTTTGTAAATACCCCTTTTTGATGGCTCGTCCCTTTTCAGGCTGAAAGTTAAGGAAACTTTGACCAGGTGTGAGCAGGAAGGAAAGACTCTGCCGTCATCGTCCGTTTTTCCACCCCTACCAGAACCTACCCCAAGGGTCAAAGGGGAGGAAAGATGTGGTTCTGAAAAGCCCAAGGAGCCTTTCAGGACACACGTGGTGAACGCCCCTCCAAGGGCAGAGGAGGGGGCAATACTGGAAGATGCCGCCCTCGCGGCAGAGGGGGTCCACAAAACCAGGGCAACAAAGATCACTTCTTTGGGAAGCCCTACCAGAGCTCTTGAATGGAGGCCTGACAGTCCTACTCTAGAGGCAGTCGGGGGTCGCTTATCTTTGTTATTTTGAGCCAGGCGTCTGGATACAAACGACAACTGGGTACAAAGTATCACTTCCAGTGGATATTTCATTCCTTTCACCACACCACACCCCCTCCACTGACAAGAAAACTCCTGGATGTTCCACCCAGTTACAGGTAACAGGCAATAATAGAGGTCCTTTCGATGCTAACAAAGAGCATCATCCATCCAGTCCCAGCAGACCAGGGAAGATCCAGAACTTACTCGAGATTCTTTTTAGTTCCAAAAAAGACAGGGGACTGGAAAACTATATTGGACCTCAGCAGACTAAACAGATCTGTCAAGAAAGAGAAGTTTGATAGTCGCGCTTCAATCGATACCTCCCTTTTTAGGGAAAGACAATTGGATGTGCTCGACAGATCTCCAGGATGCATACTACCACATAAAAATGGCAAAACCATCCAGGGATCATCTGCGCTTCCGGCTGGGATCCAATCACCAGTTTCGAGCCCTGCACTTTCATCTCACTACAGCCCCCAGAGTGTTCACCAAATGCATGGCAGGGGTCACGGCTCACCGGAGACATTTAGGATTCCAGGTGTTTCCGTACCAAGACTATTGGCTCCTCAGCGCCACCACCAGCCATCAACTCATTCAAGCCAGGGACACCCCTCTTTCACTCTGCAGTCAGCTGGGCATTACAATAAACTCAGGAAAATCTGCCTTGTCACCATTGCAACATGCCATTTTTATCGGAGCACAATTGGACAGCACCACTACCACGCCGAGACTTCCAGCAGAAAGAGTCTTACTACTCTGTCAGCAGGTTCACAATATGACATCTGAAAACAAGGCCCCAGCATCAGAAATACTAAAATTGTTAGGCATGATGGCAGCTGCAATATTAGCCACACCACTGGGTCACATGCGGATTCTGCAATGGCTGCTGTTCACTCAATGGTCTTACCAACAGCTCCCAATGTCTCATCTTATAATGATCACGAACACATGCAAAAAGGATCTTCAGTGGTGGTTGACCTCTCTTCATGTCACAATAGGTCGTCCTTTTGTTCTACCCTCACCAGAGGCCACAGTGAACCCGGATGCTTCCCTGATAGGGTGGGGGTGGGCATTTTCAGGGAAGAACAGCCCAAGGCACATGGACTGATCAAGAGACGCAGCCACATATCAATGTCCTAGAGATGAGTGCAGTACTTTTAGCGTTGCAGTACTTCCAGGACTCTCCTCCTCTGGGTACAACTACGATTCAGACAGACAACATGCCAGTGGTCTGGTACTTGAATAAACGAGGAGGTACCAGGCCCTACCCACTTTGTCGCAAGGCCCTAAGAGTATGACAGCGGGCTATATCCACCCAGCGCTTTCTGTTAGCAACGCAGATCCCAGGGAAATCCAACGTGATATCATACAAGCTGAGCAGAGCAATTTTGTTGCCTCATGAGTGGTCCCTCAAGAAAGAAATAGTAGACAGGATATTCCACAGGTGAGGCCAGCCTTGCTGCGACCTTTTCACCAGCCACATTAACACGAAATGCAAAAGCTACTTTCCCTGATTCCCCCCTCCTGGAGAAGCCCCATTGGATACACTCATACATGATTGACCACTGGGTCTCCTCTATGCATTCCCACCACAGTTCCATTGATACCCAAGGTACTACAGAAAGCAAAAGCCCCTGGGAAGCACCATCATTCTAACAGTCCCTCATTGGAGTCATCAGATTTGGTTCCCCTTCCTTCGGCTTAATCTTTTGGAGGACCCCTGGATTCTGGACCCAGTTCCAGATCTTCAGATGCACTCGTCGGGGGAACTTCATCCCTCTCTTCAATCCCTGAAGCTGAAACTTGGCTGCTCCAATTCCCATCATAGCCAGGTTCCATAACCTTTCTGAGACAAAACAAATTCTCATATCCTCTCATAAATCCTCTACGAGGAAGCTATACCTTAGCAAATGGAAAAAAATGTCTATATGGTCCTCTCAAAAATACACTGATGCCTACCTAGCCCCTATGGCCTCTATACTACAGTTCTTGACCATGATCTTCAACAAAGGGGCTGCAGCAGCAACAGTTCATAGGTAGGTACTAGGCTATTGGCCCTAGGGCCTATATAAGCCTAGCCAAAAGGTACCCTGGCTTTCGTCACCCAAGAAAATTATTTTCCTGTGCCCCTGTCGAGCAAAGCCTCAGAGGTGATCCCCTGGGTGAATTTCCTATTTCCCATCCAATCATCAAGATTTTTCTTGGAGTGCTAATGAGCTTTGCTTGATATAGATAGGTAGTATGTTCCAGAGAAGTCTCTGGGACAGGAATCTATTCCTCCAGCATGTTCTGTTTATTGTGGTGACAAGGTTTAGGTCCCTACAGCGTGTAGCTTGGAGGGATTGGGATTTCTTTAAGTGGAGCATGTCCAGCAGCTCTGGGATTGACATAGCTTTGTATGTTAGGCAGAGATCGCCTCTGACTAGGCGATATGTGACGGAGTAAAGCTGGAGTTTTTTGAGACTGTCTGCTTAGGGCATCTGTTTGAGGCCCATAATCCTCAATGTGAGGAATTTCTGTGGCCTTTCCAGTTGTATATGTCTTGTGAGGTACCAAAAGGGGTGTTGAACTCTAAAATGGGTCTAATGAGTGATGAGTAGAGGGGAACAATGACCTTTTTTCCTGGATGAGAAAAGTACAGTTGTATACACTTACCATAAATGTAGATGTGCGAGTGTATTCAGTGTTGCAGTCATTACATTTGGGTTATCTGCTTGCAGGTAGCCCTCAGTCAGCCTGATTAACAAAGGCTTGGGTCCTGCGTCGGTTGCTGTCCCTTCCTCCATGTCGTCAGGGGTATAAAACATGCAGTCGACGCCATTACATTAGTTTTTCTTGCCCCAGATGTCAGGTGCCCCCCTAATGGGAAGCAATTAAATATAAAAGTACAATGATATACCTCCAACAAAAAAGCAAATACGCCAAAAACGCTTTTAAGCATAGTAAAGGAAAGCAGATGTATAGCGAAAAGAAGTTACGGGGCTGGAGGGAAAGTAACCAGGACTGCAATAGTGAATACACTCAAAAATCTACGTTTATGGTAAATGTACACAACTGTACTATGTACTTCGTATTTCACTGTTGCAGTCATTACATTTGGGTTGATTCCCAAAGATATGGTTGGGAAGAGGAATTTAGATAGCATTAGGACCAGCTATAAGGCCCTGCAAGACTGCAGTGGCAAAGCCAGCTCCGGATTTAGAGAACATCTGCAAATGATAATGCTTGGTGAAAGTATGTACAGAACTCCAGTTATCAGCTTCTATGATGTCCCTGGTAGGGACGCCTCTGAGAAAGGCTGTAGAGGTAGATGCAGCCCTGGTGGAGTGAGGTCTGATCCCCTGAGGGATATGTTTTCTATGGTGCTTATTGCAGAAATTAATGCAATGGCCTATCCATTTAGAAATGGTTTGCTTTGAAATAGCCTTCTCCTCTGCCCCTGCAGCAAATGCCACCAGCAGTTGTTCAGATTTCCTTTGAGGTTTAGTCCTGTCCAAGTAGAATCTAAGTTGTCTGTGCACATCTAAGGAATGCAGTAACTGTTCCCCTTTGTTCTGTGGATTGGGAAGGAAGGTAGGCAAATGAATGGACTGATTAAGAGCCACACTGGATACCACCTTGGGCATGAAGGATGGATTGGTTCTTTGGGAATCCCTGTCTGCATGAACGATGATGAAAGGCTCCACTGCCATAAGGGCCTGTAATTCAGATACCCTTCTAGCTGAAGTGATTGCTAAAAAGGAAAGCGGTTTTCCAAGAAAGACATTTTAAGTCTGCAGTAGCAGCTGGCTCGAAAGGGGGTAGAGTGAGTTTCTCCAAAACAAAGTTAAGGTCGCAGGCTGGGGTTGGAGCTCTCCTGGGTGGTCCCAAATTTTTGGACCCTCTGAGGAACTGCTTGAGCAGGGGATGAGAGAAGAGGGGAGAGGTTCTGTGTTATAATGAGCTGAAATGGCTGAGGCGTGGATTTTAACGGAGAAAAAAGACAAGCCCTGGCGAAGCATTTCAGTTAAGTATTGTAAAATATGGGGTAAATTGGGCTGCTGTGCTCATCCTTTGAGACTGGTTCCAGGCACAGAATCTTTTCCATTTTTCATCATAAGATTTTCTAGTACTAGGCCTCCTTGCCTCTAAAATGATATCCATCACAGGTTTACTGAGGGATGGTAAAGGAGAGATTATGTAATTAGCCAGGCTGCAAGCTTCAGTGTTAGAAGCTGAGGGTGCAGAATCTGGCTCTCCTGCTGAGACAACAGGGAAGGAGTCTGAGGCAGGTGCCATGGGGATAACCGTTACACACTGAGCAGGAGGGGGTACCAGTGTTGGCACGGCCAGTCTGGAGCAATCAAAATCATCCTTGGTTTGTCCTGTTTGATTTTTAGTAGTACTTTGGAGAGCAGAGGCAGAGGGGGAAAGGTACAGACTGATAGGTTTTTCCAGCTGAAGGACAGAGCATCCACTTTCCAGGCTTGTTTGTGGGGAGCCCTTGTGCAAAATTTGTCCAATTGGTAGTTCTGGGGAGAGGCAAACAGGTCTATTTTTGGGCTCCCCCCATTTGCTTGTCAACATGTTTAAAATCCTTGGTTCCAGTTTCCACTCGTGTGGGTCCATGAGGTTTCTGCTTAGTCCGTCTGCTAGTGTATTTAATTTTGCTGGCAGGAATTGAGCTTGTAGGTGCACTTGGGTAGCTCAAGGCGGTTTTCCACAATACCATGGCTAGTCTGCAGAGGGGGTAAGCATGTGTACCACCCTGCTTGTTTATGCACCACATAAGTGGTGTTGTCCGTCTTTACCATTAGTTGTCTGGGAAGAATGTGGTCCTTGAAGGCTGTCAGAGCATTCTGTACAGCTAACATTTCTGATTGATATGCAGGTGCATTTGACTTGGGTTCCATTTGCCCTGAATGCCCTTCCCTGCCAGGTGAGCCCCCTATGCATAATCTGATGTGTCTGTTAGGGTTTGGGCAGCAGGGGGTGGTGCGAAAGGTAGTTCCTTGTTTTGGTGACAGGCCTCTGCCCACCAAAGGAACTCCATGCGTAGGCAAGGTAAGATAGGAATCATTGCTTCTAGATCCTGAGAATGCTGACACCATAGGCTTTTTAGATACCACTGTAGTTTCCTCATATGCAGTCTTGCATATGGAATTAGAAGAATGCAGGAGCCCATGAACCCTAAGGCTTGCAGTATTTGTCTTGCAGATAGCAGGGTTTTTGTGGCCACTTGCTTGAAGTAGGTTGTCAAATGAATTTGTTATTCGGGCGTGATGTAAGCCATCTGGGAAGTTGTATTCAAGCTTGCTCCCAGAAATATAATTTGTTGACAGGGTACTAGGTGTAATTTCTTTTCGTTTATGGTGTACCCCAGACAAGTTAGAACCCTTTGTACAAAGGCCAGATGACTCAAAAGTATGTCCTGGCTTTCTGCCTGAATTAGACAATCGTCCAGGTATGGGTATATTTGAATATTTCTTTGCCTGCAAAATGCAATACCTGGAGCTAGAAACTTTGTGAATACCCTGGGCGCAGTAGATAAGCCAAAGGGAAGTGCAGAAAAGCGTGTAGCCTGCTTTGAAGCATAGGTATCTTCTGCAAGATTTCCTGATTGGGATGTGCAGGTATGCTTCTTCTAAATCTAGTGTTGCCAACCAGGCATCTTTGCCTAGCATAGGAAGCAATTGGTGAAGAGTCAGCATCTTGAATTTTGGAATCTCCAAAAAGGTGTTTAAGAGTAGACAGGTCCAGGATAGGACACCATGAATTGCCTTTTCTGGGTACCAGGAAAAGTCTCAAATAGAAACCTTGCCCCTTTTCCTCTTCTGGTACCAGCTGAGTAGCCCCTATGCTTAAGAGAGAAAGTACTTGTTTTTCGGGCTCTGCCCACTGACTTCGGGGTAGGTCCGGCCACCCGCTTGGTGTTGGCAACGTGTGAAAGTGAAATCTGTACCCCTGGGACACTATTTTAAAACCCATTTGTCCTGGGTAATGAGTTCCCAATTCTTTGCATGAAGAGCAATCTTTCCCCCCAAAGGGGCAGTCAGTTGATAAGTGCTTGAAATTTTTAAAAGGAAGTCATTGAGACAGTTTACCATACAGGGGAGTCTTATTACTCCCAGATTTGGAAGTTGAGGCCCCCCACTGCTTAGTCCTGCGTGTCCCCTGGGACTGAAACCTGGGGGTTTTGCTGTGTCTGGGTTTGGATTGAGAAGACCTGGAAGGGTCTAGGAAGGACCAATTCTTAGGGGGACAGTGCCTACTAAATCTAGGAGGCTGAACTTGTAAGAAATCTTTAACAGTTTGCATAGATTTAGCTTTATCTTCCATCTTTTTAAGAACATCCTCAGCCTTTTTGTCAAACAGGTGGTCCTGACTTAAGGGAGCATCCAACAATTTAGCTTTAACATGATCAGGCAAAGATTGCTCATTAAGCCAAGCATGCCATCTGAGCACAGACCCAGTAACAGCAGCCCTGCAAGAGGCCTCTAATGAATCAAAACCACATTACAAAGTATGTTTTCCAACTTGTTCAGCAGAATGCATTAAATCCTGTAATTCTTTATTTTCCAAACAGTCAGGAATCATCATCATTTTCTGTTTAAGCAGTCCAACGTATGTTGCTGATACTTTAACATATGAAACTGGCAGTTTAAAGCCCTAATGGCCAAGGCTGCAAAAGTGTAAACCTTCTTACCCCATCTATCCAGCGCCCTTAAGTCTCTATCAGAAGGGGTAGGACTTTTGGCAGTAGAAGCCTTAATGCCCTGTGAAATAGTCTCTGGATCTGCAATAGGATTTTTAATAAGGAACTTGTGGGACTCAGGGACCTCGTAGTATCTGTCAGGTTTTCTGGGAGCAGGAGGCAAGGAATCAGGGGCCAAACTAGATTCCGAAAAAGCATCAACAATGTCTAGTACAGGAGGAATAGCTAAAGGTCTATGCTGAGGTAGGAGAAGGAAATCCCTAAGCCTCTTTTTTGAATGAGAAAAATCCTGGCTTTCCCAGTGGAAATGCTCCCTTAAGAGTATGTACGGTTTCCCCAAAAGAAAAATATGCAGGAGGGGAAGCAGAGGGAATGGAGTCCTCTGCATCAGAATCTTAATAAGTAGATAAGGGCAAATCCAGATCATCAGAAGAATCAAAAAAACAGAATCCCGGTCAGACAATTCATAATCAACTTAAGTCCTAGGCCTCTTAGAAGGGGGGAGGTTGGCTATGCCTGATTAGAGTTATTAGATCTTCAGCCATTTTTATCATTTGTTTTTTAGGCATAGAGGCCTGAGTATGTGGCCTGGGCGTCAGATTTTTAGGCATGGTTCGAGATTTAGGCTCAAGTAAAGAAGGAGGCATTGGTTTTATATGCAAGTCCGTAAGATGGAATACACCCTCAGAAGCTGGTGCCTGCACAGCGGCTCCGGACGCATCCAAGGTAGAGACATCCGCGGGTTCCATAGTTGAAGCATCTCGCAGCATACCAGACTCTGAATGGGTCTTAATAGAGGCCTGCGAATCATAAGTAGCAAGTATCAGGGGCTGCGAAAGCACCTCACTGAGTACCGGCACCTCGGCGGCCTGTCTGTCTTTATCTTTACGTTTTTTCGTAATCCCAGTAGTCAGATGGTTAAACGATGACATTTCTGGATAATTAAACCGAGAACTGAAATATTTAGAGGCGAAAATGTACCGTTGACAGATAGTGCGCTGATTAAATAAAGCACAAAACCGACAGCAAGGTACGTCGTGGTCAGGGCCTAGGCAAGAAATACATTACGAATTAAATTCTTTATGAGGTATTTTCTTTCCACAAGTAATGCAATTATTAACTTTTACTGACATCGGTAAGGAACAAGAAAAAGTTTCCCCAACGGGGTACTTAGTTTTAGTTGAAGACTTTGGCTATGAAACTCAAATGAAAATTTCAGAAGTCGGCCGACCGGCACTTGCGAACTGCTTCTGCTTCGGGCACCGCATGGCAAGAAATACTGATGTAATGGTGCCAGCTGCATGTTTTATACCCCTGACGACCTGATGTCATGGAAGAAGGGACAGCAACCGACGCAGGACCCAAGACTTTGTTAATCAGGCTGACTGAGGGCTACCTGCAAGCAGATAACCCAAATGTAATGACTGCAACAGTGAAACACGAAGAACATCCTTTTGTGATGAGGTGTGCCATGTAGACAGATTTCCTGACTACTGTGGTGATGTAATTATCAAAGGAGAGACTACTGTCCACGTGTGTCCCAAGATCTCTTATCACACTTTCGGTGTTAAGTAGACTCAGCTACGTGGTAGCTCATGGGTACAGAGTTTTTATCAAAGGGGATGACAATGCACTTTTTGGCACTGAGCTTGACGCCATGGCTTTGACACCAAGCATCTGTCTCAGTGAGGCCCTTTTGTAGATGTCCACATTGTTTGGAGTTTCGATTATGGCTCCTAGTTTGCAGTCATCTGCGAACTTCGTTAGCCAAAGATGTTCTGTGTTAGCCTCTACTTCAGAAAAGTAGATACCAAACAGGAGAGGACCCAGGAGTGAACCCTGTAGTACTTCACTTGTCACTGGTCTGAAGTCGGATTTGGAGTCTGCTACTTTCACAGTATGGGTTCTGTCAGTGAGCCAGTTGACAACCCATCTTGTGGCATAGGGATTTATACCTAGTTTAGTGAGTTTATCTATAATTCCAGAGTGGGGGATGGTGTCAAAAGCCTTGGAGAGATCTAGACAGGCTGTGTGAACCACCTTACCCTCATCTACGACTTTGGTGACTGCTTCAAAGACGTCATTCAGGTTTAGGAGACATGATCTGCCTTTTACAAACCCGAACTGGGTGGGGTCCAGAGTTTGGAGCTTACCAATGTCTTTGTTTATAAGTTCCATGATGATACGTTCCATGGCCTTGCAGACCAGGCTCGTTAGGCTAATGGGGGGGGGGGTTGTTCGCATAGTCCGTGGTGGCTCCCCCTTTGTGGAGTGGGATAACCGTCGCTGTGCGCCACTCAGTGGGCACAAAGCCTGAGGTGAGGCTATGATTGAACATGGTGCTTAGGTGGGGTGCCAGTTCATTCTGTAGTTCATGTAGAACGCAGCCTGGGATGTTGTGTTCTTGGCTTTGGAGTGCGTGGTTTTTACCTGTACAGCCATGATTACAGGAACTTCGCATTTTTCTGGTACAGAGATGGGCCCTTTAGGGGGTGAGACAGGGGTAACGTTAGCACTGAGCCTATCTGCCAGGATGTTGGCAATATCAGTTGGTTATGTATATTTAGTGCCATTGTACTGTAACAGAGCAGATCTGAGTGTTGTCATTGAGATTCTTGACATAGCTACAGAATGCTTTGTGGCTCTCTTTAGAATCAGTGGCGATTTTGTTTTCGTAACTAGCTTTGGAGGATTTTATGAGGGATCTTAGCTTCTTACTGAGGCTGACCAGGGAGTTCCTCCAATCATGGGATTTTACTCTTTTTTGCCATTGTTTCTTTCTTCTGTTGTAGCGTTTATTTATGGCAGGGGACCACCAGATTTGGCTTCCTTTTTTTTTTTTTTTTGAGGATACCATCTTGGTTCCGTTAGGGATAGCACGATCCATGCACTCGTGTTAAGTGCTTATAAAGTGCATTTGTGTACGATTCAGCAGTCTTACCTCTATTGTCCGTCTGCATGGGTGTCGTGAAGTTTTCCACTTCTGTCTTAAGCAGCGTGAAGTTGGCTTTGGAGAAACTTTTTAAGGTGGTTTCCCTAATGGGGGGGTGGGGGCGGGATGCAGATGTTAGAGTGATTAGCTTGTGATTGGATCTGACCAATGAGGAATTGACCTCTGGTGTGGAACACTGGTTGCCCATGTTGGTAATGACCAGGTCTAGGATATTGCTGCGTCTGGTGGGGGTGTGGATAAGCTAATCCAAGGCATTGGAATTTATGAATTCCAGAAAAAGTTGAGCAAAAGAGTTGGTACATGAGTAGTTTTCCCAGTTAATGATGGGGTAGTTGAAACCACCCATGAGGGTGTTGGGTTGTACCCTAATATTTTCCAGTATATCAACAAATGAGGAGTGGGAATCCTGGGGCAGAGTGGGGGATCTGTAGCAAGTTACAATTTGGATTGCAATCTTGCCCAGAGTTAGTTGCACTTGGATAATCTCGGAGGTATTATGCTAAGCAACTAGCCTGGAGGTGTGGATATCCTTAATGAATATGGACAAGCCTCCGCTTTTAGTGTTTCGGTCCAGTTAGGTGGCCGAAAGGTGTGGTATGAATTATAGCCTGGGAATGCAGGGGTGCTCTCTGGAGCCTTGAACCAGGTCTCTGTCACTGCACAGATGTCTATGTTCTCCATTTTAAGGAGTGCCGCGAGTGAATGCATTTTGAGGTTTAGACTTCTAGCATTTAGTAGCATTACCCTCAGATTTTGCTTGTTTTGGTGGTGAATTTGTCATTTGAACCTTGCCTAAAAAAGGCACTACAGGGGTGGCAAGAGCCTTAGCCAGTATCTGGAATCCCAAGGGTGACAGGTGCAGGCCATCTCTGGCAAAGCATCGTGGTCTGTTGATCATGTCATCCCAGGCAGACAGATACTGGATCCCCTTAGAATGACACCAGAAGCTTAGCCAATTGAAGTCAATCATTTTGTCATTGTACTTTCGTATCAATCTGGGTGATGGCAGGATGCTACTCAGGGCTAGAGTCATACCTACCTGGGCTACAAGATCGGACAGCTCCTCCATGTCTCTTTTCATGTAGTAGAGGGAGGTACGCCTCAGGTCATTCAAAAACATGGACAATGACAGAGTCATACTTGCACTTGTTGTGGAGTGACCTGAGTGCGAGCATTATGTGGCGGATTCTGACACCCAAGAGGCAGCTGACAGTAACTTTCTCCTTGTTTAGCCTGGTGAGTGGAACATCAGTGTGTGCCTGACTATAGAATCACCTATGACTAGAGTGTTTGGTATTTTATACCCTATGGGCTGTGGTTGAGTGGCACACTGTGTTTGTGGGCTGTGTCTCATTTGGGTTGTACTGGGGGGGTGGAGGTTGCTTGCGTTCCTGCTTTGGAGGTCTCTGTGTTTGTGGGCTGTCTCTCATTTGGGTTGTACTGGGGGGGTGGAGGTTGCTTGCGTTCCTGCTTTGGAGGTCTCTGTTGCTTGAGCAGATTTTTATTGAGAGCTTCCGCGAATGGTGGTGTGTGTTTTGTGTTTCTGTGCGTCTGTTTTGATGGTGTAGGTTTTGAGGGATTGTGCGGTCTGGTGCGTTTACCTTCTCCTCTTGACTGTCTAGTCCAGTCTTGGGTGAAGAGAGCTTTGCTTCCAGTTTGTCTATGTAAGTGCATCTCTCACAGTTTGTCGTGTTGGGTGGTAGGAGGAGAGGGTTGTCTGTGTACACGAGGCAATTGCTGCCTTGCCCCAAGATGCCCAGATTCATCAGGTAGACAGGAGAAAACACCGGGAGGTGACCCTTAGACATGCCTGGATAAGTGCTTATTTATTAAGTACTAGAAACTGTTTTCCTCTAGATGAGTGAGGAAAGTGGAGTGTTCAACTTGCTGCTATTTCTAATTTTCACCTTGGATTTGAAGGGTTGAACTTTATCACGCAAAGTATCCAAAGCCTTTCTCAAAGGGACCTTTCATCTCAGACCGCCTGTGAAATCTCCCTATACCCCATGGAATCTAAATTTTATGCTTTCTCACATTATTCTCCCTCCATTCGAACCACTTCCTCATGTGACCTGAAATTTTTGTCATGGAAGACTATCTTTTTAGTAGCTATCACTTCTGCCCGCAGAGTGTAACAGCTTCAAGCCTTGTCCACTAAGCCTCCTTATATGATTTTCCATGCTGAGCATCTCTCTCTGAACTAACCCCTTCTTTGTGCCTAAAGTTTGTACTGAAGCTAATCTTAATCAAATTATTGATTTGCCAGTATTCTTTCCCAAACACTCCAACAATTTAGAATATATGCTGCACAAACTTGATGTTCATAGACAGCTCAGATTTTACTTGGATAGAACAAAAGATTTTAGGAAATCTGAACAGCTTTTCGTTTTTTTCAGACACCAGGAAAATTATGCCAGTGGCCAAAACAACTCTGTCTAAGTGGTTATCTCATTGCATCACATTTGCTTATTCAGCTGCTAATATGCCCTTACAACATAAAATTAAGGCTCACACTACCAGAGCAGTGTCTACATACTCTGCCTTTTCTGCCAGACTTCCTACAGATAGCATTTGTGCAGCAGCCACTTGGTCAAGATCTCATACCTTTATCACTCACTACAAAGTTGACAGGGCCTCCCTTTGGGTCTACTGTCTTGAAAAACATACTCCTGTGAGCCACCCAAGATAGATGGTGCTTGGGACGCTACCCATCTGTAAGAATGAACGGCGAGATAGAACAACTTCACATGAAGAAGTTATGCACTTACCATAACGTTTCATGTGAGTTGTTCATCTTGCCTTCATTCTTACTTCCCAGCCTCTTACCCCCTCCAGGGTTTTTCGAAGACCAAGATGCTGGATTCTTCTTGGTTGCTCAACCCTTCTATAGCTTTCTCTTAAAGAGTGATAGAATGACATATGGTATTATTATACACAACAAAACAAGATCTGAGGTAACTCTAGGTGCATCATGGGGTATAGACTTGACCTTGAGCTTTGTAGTAAGCCAACTTGGAGCAGAGGATCAGCTTCGAACCTATCTGTAAGAATGAAGGCGAGATGAACAACTCGCATGGAACATTATGGTAAGTACATAACTTCTTTTTATAGTATCACACGTTGAAAAGGTTTCCAGTATGCTTTTTTGACTATCTTTATAATTTATTCTCGTGTATTCACTATATCACCTTTATTTTTCAATTCTCTTATTATTCCTGTTTTTTCTTTGACCAATTTAAATACGGTGCTATTTTTTTTATTCCTTTGTAGGAAGCATCTTTATTTAGATAATCTTTTTTAATTTTTTCCTGATTCATTTCATACAAACTTTTTTCTTTTTCTATGAACTATTTTCTATTACCTGTTATGATTTTAAATACTTGATTACTTCTTTTGACTTTTCCCGGTTAGGGGTCGCCACAGTGTATCACCTGTCCGCTCATGATTGGCAGTGGAGTTTTATGGTGTCGAGTTGCCAGCCGGGCACCCAACCTTCCACGGAAGCCACACACACACACACACACACACACACACACACACACACACACACACTTATGCCTAGGAACAATTTATAGTATCCGATCCACCTACAGCATGTCTTTAGAATGTGGGAGGAAACCGGAGCACCCGGAGGATACCCACACGACCACAGGGAAGACATGCAGACTCCGCATAGAAGGCACCGCAGCTGAGGATCAAACCGGAGACCCTCTAGCTGTGAGGCGGCAAGGCTAACCACTGCACCACCGCGGCCTCCCACTAAATACTTTATTACTAATTTCCTTGTACTCATCGTATTTGTCACTATCTTGCAAGGTTTTAAACGTCTGCCATTCTAGTATTTCTTTTTTATATTTTTCTTTTAAACTAATCTACCAACTTGTCAAATCTTCTCTCATGATTATATGATCTTGTCATAATTATTTTACTATATCCTTTGCATCTTTGTTCGGATTCTTTTTATTCCTCTTTTTATGTAATTTTTTTTTTCTTGACTCTCTATCCATACAGCTAAGTGATCTGAGAATCCTGTAATTTTGCATCCTTGATGTAATATGCTTAAACTATCTGAAACTATAAAATAATCAATTTCAGTTATCATATTACTTCTTTTATATGTCCAGCTCTTCTCCCATAAATACATCTTATTATTTTTAATTATATCTGAGCTAACATCTGCTCCTTCTTTCCGTCAGTCTTAAAACACAATTATTTGCATGTTCACGCTTACCTAATCCAATATTTTCCTAAATACGACTTCGCTCTGCTTCTGCAAAGTACATGCATAGAGCTTACTCTATTACTCTATAAATTTGATTCTTACATTTTATGTCTAGTATTACTATTCTTCCAATCATAATTATTGTACAATCCAAAATTTCTATACATTCTTTACATACGATAACTATACCTGAACACTTTTCACTACCTAAGTTCCATATTACTTTACCTTCCCATAATCCATTAGTTTGTATTCTTTCTTCTTCTGTTGTTATTTTACTGTCTATTACTGCTACAATATCAACGTCTAATGCTTTACACTACTCTAATACTCCTAGCCTGTGTTGAATGTTCATTAAGCTATTAACATTTACGGTGAAGATTCTCACTGTACAGAAAGGCTTTTATTTTTATCCTTTTTCTTTTTTTTGCTTTCCTCTATGATTACGTTTTTAAATTTACTCTTTCTTTCACTTTTACCTATAGAGAGTACAGTTGTGTACACTTAGCACAAATGCAGATGTTAGAGTGTATTCACTGTTTTAGTCATCACTTGTGGGTTATCCCTGCTGGGTAACCTTAGGTCGGCCCGAATACCAGTATCAAGCTTTTCCCCTGCACCAGCTGCTGTCGCCTATGGACTGACGTCAGGTCATCAAGGTTATAAAGGAGAGCAACTGGTGACATTACATCAGTTTTTCTTGCCCTAACCTGTAGGAGCCCCTTGAAGGAAATGTTAGAGAGCTTATGGTGGCCCAAGGCCACAAGAACGACAGTTAATCTCCAAAAAGGATAAGATTAAGGGGAAGATGGGAAGGAAAATAGGACTGCAACAGTGAACACACTCGAACATCTACATTTATGGAAAGTGTACAGAGCTTGACTATGTTCTTCGTGTTTCACTGTTGTAGGCATCACTTGTGGGAGGATTCCCAAAGCTGTGTAAGGGGAGAATGGAAGTATGAAACTCCTAGGATTGAGCTAGGATGCCTAGGATTGAGCTAGGATGCCTTGCAGGACTGCAGAGGCAAAGCCTGCCCGAGCCCTGGAGAACAGAGGCAGGTGGTCGTGTTTGGTGAAATTGTGGAGCGAGGTCCAAGTGGCAGATTCCAGGATGTCCCTGGTGGGTACTCCTCTAAGTAAGGCAGTGAAAGTAGGGGCTGCCCTAGTGGAATGTGCTCTGACAGATTTAGGAGGAGCTTTTCCATGAAAAATGTAGCAGAAATTATATGCAGTGAGATATCCATTTTGAAATGGTATGCTTGACGATGAGTTTCCCCTCTTTACCTGGGGCGAAGCCAACCAACAGTTGATCCGTCTTCCTAATGGACTTAGTTCTATCCAGGCAGTATCTTAACTGTCTGTGCACATCCAGTGTGTGCAGAATTCTCTCCCCTTTATTCTGAGGGTTTGGAAAAAAAGGTGGAGAAATGTATAGCCTGGTTTAGGGTCACATCTGATACTACCTTTGGCATGAATAAGGGATTAGTCCCGAGAGACACCCTGTCTGCATGGAAGATAATAAGAAGTTATGTCTTACCATAAAGATCCATGTGAATTGTTCATCTCGCCTTTGTTCTTACACACGGGTTCGGAGCCGATCCTCAGCTCCGAGTCGGCCGCATCACCAGCTCCGCATCTTCGAGAAAGCTCGAGGCACAGTAATATCCCATGATCCTCAGGTGCTAACCCTCAGATCTAGTTTGCTATACCAGAAGAATCCCTTTTAGAACTGTGTCTAGAACACTTATAAACAGATACTACACAGTGTCTGGAACCCTACTGTCAAGTAGAGGAGAAAAGATGCCATTACTAATGCACAATAACATGCTAACCATATCTAGAAAAGGCTGAAAAGGAATTTAGTCGAAAACCGTTCTCCCAGACCGCAGGACGGGGAATGGAGGGGGGGGGGGGATGTAAGAACAAAGGCGAGATGAACAATTCACATGGATCGTTATGGTAAGACATAACTTCTTATTGTGAAATTGTTCAATCTCGCAGTTCGTTCTTACACACGGGTAGCGTCCCTAGCTCCTTTTTCCCGGGTGGCTCAAGGGAGAACATTCCTGAGTACAATGGAACCAAACGTCGCCATGTCCCTGGAGCTTTTGTCTAGCTTATAGTGGGTGACAAAAGTATGTGGTTTTGCCCAAGTTGCCGCTGCACAAATGGTATCTAAAGGCAAACGAGCGGTATGGGCTGAAGAGGTAGCAATCGCTCTTGTAGAATGAGCTCTGGGTTTGAAAGGGAGTAGCTGTTTCGATTCAGCATATACAAAATTTATGCAGTCTGAGAGCCATTTGGATAAGGTAACCTTCGTTACTGCCTGTCCTTTTCTTTGGTCAGCATAGGAGACAAATAGTAGATCTGACTTTCTGTACTCTTTTGTCCTATGTAAGTAAAATCTTAGTTGTCTGTGAACGTCCAACTTGTGCAATGTGTATTCTAGCTTATTGGAATGATTTTTAAAGAAGGTAGGTAGTTCGATAGATTGATTGATGTTCTGAATCTAACAAACCTTCGGAAGGAAGGACGGATTGGTGCGCAAGGTTACTCTATCTAGATGAAAAATCATGTACGGGGGTCGGATAGATAGAGCCTGTAACTCTGAAACTCTCCTGGCGGAAGTGATGGCAACCAGAAAAAGTGTTTTCCACGAAAGAAATTTTAACGGAGTTGTGGCTGCTGGTTCAAATGGGGGCAACATGAGTTGTGACAGCATGAGATTAAGATTCCAAGGGGCTATTGGATTACGAAAGTGGGGACGGAGGTGAAAGGTACCTTTCATGAAGGCTTTACAAAGCCTGTGGGACATAAGAGAACCATCTTCACGGCCAATATGAAAATTGGATATAGCAGCCAGTTGAACCCTTATAGTGGATGTTGATGCTCCTTCTTGAAAAAGTGTGGTAAGGAAATCTAGTATCTTGTGTACTGGAGCCCCGAATGGATCTATACCTTGTTTGGAGGCCCAGTGCGCAAAACGGTTCCATTTGCTGTTGTACAATTTCCTTGTAGATGGTTTGTGAGAAGATACAATAATTTGTTGTACTGCAGGGGATAGTAACTCTGACCTGGCTAAGATGGGAAGCGGAGCAGCCAAGCTGTCAGTTTGAGGGACTTGAGGAAGGTGTGAGGAACTCCCGACGAATGTGTCAACAGATCTGGCTCCGGGTCCAGTATCCATGGTTCCTCCACTTGATGAGATTGAAGGAAGGGAAACCAGATATGTCGAGGCCAGAATGGGGCTATCAGTGTTATGGTCCTGTCCAGACGTTTGGCTTTCTGCAAAAACCTGGGAATTAGTGGAACAGGAGGAAAAGCGTAAAGGAGACCCAGGGGCCAATCGTACACCAGTGTGTTCCTGGGGACACCCCCTGGAGGGGGTAACAGGGCAAAGTACCTTCTGCATTTGGCATTCAATGGGGATGCAAACAGGTTGCAGCAAGGCTGGCCCCATCTGCGGAAGATCTCTTCCGCCACTTGAGGTTTGAGGGACCACTCGTGAGGTAACAGGATGGCTCTGCTCAACCTGTCCGCGATTACATTGGAAGTCCCCGGGATGTGCGTTGCTATCAAAGCGTCCAGTGGACTTTGCCCATTGCCAAATTCTGAGGGCCTCTCTGCATAACGGGTAAGATCTGGTTCCCCCTTGCTTGTTTATGTGCCAGACCACTGACATGTCTGTCTGAACTGTCACTGTTCCCCAAGGTAAGGACTTGTGAAAGTGTTGCAACGCTAGAAACACTGCCCTCAGCTCTAGAACATTGATGTGCAGATTGTACTCCAAAGTTGGACCATTGACCTTGGACTGTTTGTCCCTGAAAGAATCCCCCCCACCCTATCAGGGAAGCGTCCGTGGTTAGAGTTGCTACCGGACTGGGTAAGACAAACGGTCATCCTAGTGTTAGCTCTTGACTGTGTATCCACTGCAAGAGATCCTTCTTTCAAGAATTCGTGATCAAGATTTCGTGAAACAGTGGAAGTTGTAGATACGACCATTGGGCGAATAGCATCCATTGAAGAATCCTCATGTGCATCCTGCCTAAAGGAACTACAAGAAGGGAGGCTGCCATCAAGCCTAGCACTCTTAATATTTGTCATGCAGGGACTCTCTTGTTGTGAAGAAGGAGCGAAATTTGATGCCTGAGGTCCGATACTCTTGGTGGGGGGAGAGTAACTTGAGCCAGGGAAGTGTCTAGTTGTGCTCCTATAAATAAGATACACTGTGACGGCGATAAGACAGATTTTCCAAAATTCACCGTTATGCCTAGTGAAGAGCGAAGACTGATGGTGTAGTCCCTGGCTTGTAGAAGACGATACCCGGTGGTGGCAGATAGGAGCCAGTCGTCTAGATAAGGAAACACCCTGAATCCGTTTCGTCTCAAGTGAGACGCTACTACTGCCATGCATTTGGTGAACACCCCCCTGGGGGCTGAGGTGAGACCAAGGGGCAGTGCGCGAAACTGGAAATGACTGGCTCCCAGTCGGAAGCGCAGGTGATCTCTGGACGCCCTGGCCATCTTGATATGGTAGTATGCGTCTGAGATTTATAGAGCACATCCAGTCGCCCTTCTGCAGAAAAGGGAGGATTGACTGAAGCGTGACCATCCGGAAGTTCCGGATCCTATTTGGTCCACTGGGACTGGTTGGATGACTCTGTTTTCGAGCAACCTTCCTATCTCTATGGTTGCTTGGTCTCGCAGACTGGGTGGTACATCTGGGAGTTTTTTTGGAGTTTGGTGGCATTTTTATGAAGGGGATGTTGTAGCCTCTGGTAACTAAACTAGTCTTAAACAACAACTATATAATAAAACTTATCAAACACTATAAAGAAAGAGTATAAATTGTAAAAAAAAAAGAAGTATATAACAAGAAATATATAGTAAAAATTCTACTGGCCCGAGCCTTGCGATCTGCTGCTAGCGGCAAACTAGATCTGAGGGTTAGCACCTGAGGATCATGGGATATTACTGTGCCTCGAGCTTTCTTGAAGATGCGGAGCTGGTGATGCGGCCGACTCGGAGCAGAGGATCGGCTCCGAACCAGTGTGTAAGAACAAACGGCGAGATTGAACAATTTCACATTGAAGGTTTCAGTAGCCATGAGTGATTTAAGTTCTGACACCCTCCTAGCAGAAATAATAGCCAAGAGAAAGGCAGTCTTCCAGAAAAGGTGTTTTAGGTCTGTTGATGCAGCTGGTTCGAAGGGAGGCAATGCCAGTTTTTCCAAGACACAGTTCAGGTCCCAGGTTGGAGTGGATGCCCTTCTAGAGTGCCTTATGTTACACACCCCTCTGAGGAATTGCTTAATCAAAAGATGAGAGAAGACAGGCTGTTGAGCATGAAAGTCTGCTGAAATGGCTAAGGCGTGGATTTGAATGGAGGAAAAGGAGAGGCTCTTGTTAAGTAGCTCTGCTAGGTAGTCCAGAATAAGAGGGAGGGACGGCTGGGAGCTGCTGTGACCCTTTTGATAGGCACCAGGAGTTGAATCTTTTCCATTTCTCTGAGTAAGATTTCCTGGTGCTGGGCCTTCTGGCTTCCTTAATAATGTCTAGGACCTGCTTGCTCAACTGTGAGTTATCCCTGGTCCCTGGGGGATAAGCCATGCAGAAAATTTGAGTGTGCAGGTTTGGATGCAGAATCTCCCCTCTTGCTTGTGTGAGGCCTGCAGTTAAAGGCAGAGGTTTGTAAGTCTCTTGGTCAGGCTGAGCAGCAAGTGGTTCCAATGTTGCCTGGGCCAATCTGGTGCTGTAAGGATGGCTTTTGGTCCTTCCTGCCTTATTTTGAGCAGTACCCTTGGGAGTAAGGGGGGAATGCATAAATGTATACATTGGTCCACTGGAATGAGAGAGCATTCACTTTCCAAGCTACGGGGTGGAACTCCCTGGTGCAGAATTTGTGCAGATTGTTGTGCTGTGAGGCGAAGAGGTCCACCTCTGGTGTTTCCCAGGCCTAGGTGATTTGGAGGAATGTCCCCTTTTGGAGTTTCCACTCGTGGGGGTCTAGGTAGTTTCTGCTTAGACGGTCTGCTAGGGTGTTGTTTACTCCTGGGATGTACTGGGCTATCAGGTGTAGGCCCCCAAGGAAGAGGCTTTCTGCCAGAGGCTCATGGCTAGATGGCAGAGAGGGTAGAAGAGCCCCCCCCCCCTTGCTTGTTCATGTACCACATGACTGTGGTATTGTCCATTTTTATGAGGCGGACTCCTGGTTTTAGTTGGTCTTAGAAGAATGCGACTGCCTTGTGAACAACCATCACCTTCCTTTAGGTTGATGTGCCAGTGAAGGCGCTTAAGGTCCCAAGAGCCTTGGGTGCACCGGCTGTCTAAATGAGGTTCCCAAGATACATCTGAGACGTCTGTGGTGATAGTCTGGCCTTGAGGAAGGTAGGTGAAGGGAAGGCCCTTGTTCTGAGTGCAGGCCTCTGCTCAGCAAAGAAACTCATGCATGGAATGAGGGAGAGAGTGGTCTCCATAGATTGAGTGTTGGCACCAAAAGTTCTTTAGGTACCACTGGAGTTTCCTTGTGCAGCCTGGCCAGGGGAATCATCAGAATGCAGGATGACATGTAACACAGTGCTTGCAGAATTTTCCTTGCTGTGAGTTTTTTCCCCAGAGAGCTAACTGGGAGAAGTAATTTGGCAGAAAGCATTGCTTTTCTGATAAAAGGGAGGCTGTGTCCAGGAGTGGGCCCAAGAAGGTGATCTGCCTGGAGGGGATTAGGTTTGATTTTTTCCTGTTGATGGTGAACCCTAGAGACGTTAGGGTTGTTTGTACAAACAGCAGGTCCGGTAGTAACTTCTCTTTGTTGTCTGCCTGGATTAGGCAGTCGTCCAGATAAGGGTAAATCTGGATGTTTCGCTGTCTGCAGAAAACAACCACTGGGGCCAGGCATTTTGTGAAGACCCTGGGAGCGGTAGATAAGCCAAAGGGTAGCACAGAGAACTGAAAGTGTTTTGAACCTGCTCTGAAGTGTAGGTATTTTCTGCAATACTCCCTTATGGGTATATGAAGCATCCTTTAGGTCTAGGGTGGCTAGCCGTGCATTGTTTTTGAAGAGTTAGCTTTTTGAATTTTGGGACTTCTAGGAAGATGTTTAGCATGGACAGGTCGAGGATGGGTCGTCAACTGCCTTCTTTTCTTGGCACTAGGAACAGTCTGGAGTAAAAAAGTCTCTATCCTGTTTGATGTACTGATAGTCTACATGTATCTCACTGCACATGGAATTATCCTGTACATTTTGTCACCTTCACTATTGTAAATACCTACTTTACTTTATTAATACTCATGTATTTTTTTAGTAATCTTATTACTTCCTGTATTTTTAATAATCTTCTATTGAAATCCTTTCATTTACTATGTATTAATATTGATTTTTAATTATTAATTTTTAAATTTCAATTTTTATTTGTTGCCACTGGAGCTTTTCTCCCCGGGCCTCTACTGAAAATGGAAATATATCCAGTTAGACTAGCCTGGTTAACAAATGTAAAATAAATAAAATAAAAACCTTTTTCTGCTTGCTCCTGTGGCACAGGCTCTACTGCCCTGTGAGCATGGAGTATGTGCACTGAGTATGTGCACTTACTTTAATGCTTTTGCCCACTGATTTGGGGGTAGATTTTGGTAAACTGTTAAGGTTGGGACTTGTTGGAAAGTAAATTTGTAGCCCTGAAAAATTTTTAATACTCATTGGTCCTTTGTTACAGACAGACAATTTTGTTTGTAAAGGGAAAGCCTTCCTCCTCACCTCTGATGGGAGGGGGATTGGGCGTCATTGCATGTTCTTAAGAGTAGTGAGTGGACTTTGAACTCCCTGCTGTGGGAGTGGCAGTGGGCCACTGCTTAGTCCTTCACTGGCCTTGGTTTTGTGGTCTAACTGGTCTGTCCCTGTGAGGCCTCCCTTGAACCTGTCTACTGGAGGCTGGGAAAGACCAGTGCTTAGAGGAAAATTTTCTGCTGAATCTGAGAGGTTGAACTTGGATTAAGTCTAATTGTTTGCATAGATTTAGCTTTATCCTCCATCTTTTTGATGACCTCCTCTGTTTTTGATCCAAACAAGTGGTCTTTATACAGGGAGGCATCAAGAAAGTTTGATTTTACATGATCAGGCAGTGGCTGTTTTTTTAGCCATGCGTGCCTCCTAATAACAACCTGCCACAGCGGCCCTACTTGAGGTTTTTAAGGCATTGAATCCGCTGCACAGGCAGTGTTTAGCTACTTGGGAAGTACAGAGCAGAAGATCTGCTAACTCTTTGCAAGTATTAGTGTCAAGTAAAGATTAATTTTTTTGTTTCGTAAGTTCCAAGGTGTACTGTTGATATTTTAACATATGGAACTGGCAGTTAAGTGCTCTAATAGCGAAGGTTGTGGAGGTACACACTTTCTTACCCCATATGTCCAGAGCTCGAGTCCTTGTTAGAGGGAAATGGGTTTTTAGATGCACTAGCCTTGGCCCAGTTTGGGCCCATGTGTGATGATCTCTGGGTCTGCTGCAAAGTTTTTAAACAAATGCTTATGTGAATCAGGCATCCTGTAAGTACCCGTCAGGTTTTCTAGGAGCAAGGGGGGTAGGGCGTCAGAGGTGAGGCTAGATTCATTAAAAACATCATCCAACATGTCCAGAATAGGAGGAATGGTCAAGGGTGTGAGCTGAGGAAGATCTAGAAACTCTTAAGTCTTGTCTTAGACTGAGGGAAAATCTTCGGCTTCCCAGTGTAAATGCTCTCTGAGGGTGTGCAGGGTTCCCCCAAATAAAAGATCCTCGGGGGGGAGGCAGAAGGAAGAGATTCAGCTGCATCAGAATCCTCAAAGGAGGTGAGAAGTTGTTGTTCTTCATCTTAATCCAGGTAGTCTGAAATTTCAGAATCCGGCTCTGTGAGAACTTCAAGGGAAGTATCCCTCTTTCTTTTAAAAGGAGTGGTATGGCTATCCCTGATGAAAGTGATTAGGGTCCTCTGCCATTTTCAGTAACTGTGTTTGAGGCGGTGGAGGAGTAAGATGGCGACTAGAGACTTTTTTGGGGGGTGGTCTTGCTTTTAGACCTTAGTAAATCTGTTTGTCGTTGGGATGCGGTAGTCGGAGGCAAAGACGTCGATTTTTGCCTTAAATTGGTTGTGCGAAGAACCTCCTTGGAAGCCGGTGCCTGCGTAGTGACTCTGGACCCAACCAAAGAGGGGAGAACCAAGGGATCGGATGATGAAGTATTTCCTGGTGGCATACTGGACTCCGAAAGGGTCTTGGTAGAGGCCTGCGAAGGAACTGAGTTGAGCATCAGGGGCTGCGAATGCGCCTCACTGAATACCTGAGAACTACAACTTGCTTTTGGGAAGGGTCGTCTGAAGGCTTAAGTTTTTGTGGTCTGTCCCTTTCTTTATCTTTTCGTTTTTTGGGCAAATCCACAGACTGCTGACCGACAGATGCCATTTCGTAATGCAAGGAACTACGTCGAAAATGCCTGGCTACAAATTCTACTCTACGGTGAATAGTCCTAGAATTAAAAAGAGTGCAGAACTGACAATGAGGGACGTTGTGGTCTGGGCCTAGACAAGACGCACAAGGTATGGAAATCTCGGTGTGATATTTGTTTTCCACAGCGGAGACAATTATTTACCTTTCCGGACATTGGTTAGTGCAAGAAAAAGGTCCCCAACAGGGTACTTAGCTTTAGTCGTTTTCAGATTCAACTTCCACTCTAGCAACGACTGACCGGCAAACACGCAATCTGCTTTTGCTTCGGGCTCCATGGCAAGAAAGACTGATGTAATGGCGCCGACTGCTCTCCTTTATACCACTGACGGCCTGACATCAGCCCACAGATGACAGCAGCTGGAGTAGGGGAAAAGCTTGACTCTGGTATTCAGGCCAACCGAGGGCTACCCAGCAGAGATAACCCACAAGCGATGACTGCAACAGTGAAACACGAAGAACACCTTTTTAGTTCTCGCTTTTACCCATTTGTTTTCTCAATTACTCAAGTTACCAATTTCCTCCTCCTAGTCTCTTTCTATTCCTTTTGTTTCATTCATACCCTCTCTCACATACATTCTTACATTATTTTCATCCATTTTTTTCTTTTTGTGCCTCTTCTACAGTATCTATTGCAACCTTTTCCTTGTCTTGGCTCTGCTCTATTTCTTGTGTTTGATTTTCTAAAGTTGTACAATCCATCCAAGAGTGACCTGTCTTTCTGTATTTTATACATTTTTGTTCACATTTTTTTGCTTCATGACCAACTGTGCAACATATAAAACATTTTCTTTTATCACAGCTATTAATTAAATGATCATTTTTGCCACATAAAAAAATGTCTTTGGTTGTTCCCATACTTCACCATCCCTTTACTTCCTTCTACACTGATTATATTAGGTAGATGTACAACTTTTTCATTTTGCATTTTCAGTATTACACCACACTCCCATCCTCCAGTCCATAACCCTCTGTCATATCATTTTGTAACATGCATAATAGCTCTACATAGATTTTAAATGGTCCTTTAAATCATTTATTTCCATTTCAGTTCAAAATTGTAAATTTTTTTCTTGGCTTCTTTATGCCTGGATTTCATACAAATTCAAATGGTTAATGTCTTATTTTCTGTCATATTATTCAAGGGAACTTTTCCATATACTGTGCCTCCTGAAAAAAAGATATCACAAATGTCTCTTGATAAATACAAATGAAAGCTCTTCCCAACCTGGGTTCTATACCCAATGACACGATGATGCTGTCCCATATCTCATACCAGTCTAGTTCTTTTTCCATTTTACTGTTTATTCCCACTCAATACCTTTTTCAATTCTGTCCTTTCACCATCCTTTACTGTCCACACATACAATTTTTCTTCTCTCTTCTCTTCTTGTTTTTCACTTTCCTGAATTTTGTCCATGATCTCTCCCCGTGATGCTGCTTTTTCATTCTCTGGCTCACTTTAACTCTTTTAAAAGAACATCCCACAACCTTCCCAAATGGAGGGTCATAACACATTCAGCTGCAGCAATATCCGTAACAAAAAGATTATGCTGAAACATGTCTTCAGAATCAAACATTTCCACTCTGTCTCCTTCTCTGTCCCTTTCATTCGCTTTTCCATTATTTCCATTGACTTTTTCACCATTCTCCACCTTCTGCATTATCATCCGACTCGTTCTCCATTTGCGTCAGGAAGCATAACACTGAATTGTGCCCCCATAACGAATGAGTAGGGAAGTTAAATGATGCCCTGGCCAAATATCCTCTAGTAGTACAAATACCACTGTATGTCTCCCCTGAAGAGAGACCAACAATCTAGTACGACTAACCTGGTCAACAAAGGGTCAATAAAATAAAAATTTAATTTGGAAAAAGGAATATACATTTAATATACTGTCTATATGTACTTTCCCTGAAACACAATCAACAGACATTTGTTCAGCCTGGTACGTACTACAGAACTGCAGTACGTCCAAGAGAGTATAAATAGTCTGCAGGTTGGACAATGAGAAATGTGGTTAAGAGTAAATAATGCTGATAATGTACGGGTGTCACTGAATCTTCTATAGGGACAAGCATAAATTCCCTATTAATTTATGCAGACACTGAATTCAGTCTCTCATCTCTTCTGCAGTAGTAATGAAAGAGTAGAAACTACGTTAATATATGCAGATACTGAATTCAGTCTCTCACCACTTCTGCAGTAGTAATGAAAGGGTAGAAACTATGTTAATATATGCAGCCACTGAATTCAGTCTCTCATCTTTTCTGCAGTAGTAATGAGAGTAGAAACTATGTTAATATATGCAGACACTGAATTCAGTCTCTCATCTCTTATGCAGAAACACTAAAAGAATACAAACTGTGCTAGAAAGGCATACTTAGAATGCATTTAGTTAGGCATTCCAGCTTAAACTGGTGAGTGATTTTAATGGACTCTAAATTGCTATAGTTCATTTAAATTTTATTCTTAATATGCTCAATGGTTGTATCATCCTTTATAATGATTACTAGCATACACTTTAAAAATAATTCACCAAAGTAATTCTAACGCAAACAGCAAGAAATCACTGTGTGTTAACCACAACTGCATTAAAGTAAACAAATTACCATAGCAAGACAATTAAATACAACTTCTATAACTATTAATGGACTAAACAGTTGCCATAAAAGATTTAGCTGGCTTAAATATCAAGCAATTAATAAGTTGGATCTTGTATTCATACAAGAATCATGTGCATTACAGAAGGAAAGACTTAAATTTGATCGATATGAATATGAAATTTTGGTCAGATCACATTATAAACAAAAGAAAAGATAATTAATTTTATGGGAAAATATTATGCCTAAAATAAAGTCCAACCATGCTGATAAAGGAGGAGTGTTTACAATGGTAGTTACGAAGCACCAAATTAGGATTATCAACTTATCCAACATTTTCTGGATACCAGGTTTGGATTCCAAATGCTGAAAAAATCTTATTAATGTGTGTGGGAAGAGGGATAATAATAAGAAGTTATGTACCTACCATAACGTTCCATGTTAGTTGTCTTCTCTCGCCTTCTTTCTTGCTGGATGGGTTCGGAGACGATCTTCAGCTCCGACTCGGCACTTGCTAAGCTCGAGAGCTAATTTTACCAGCTCAAGGCAACCCTATATCCCATGATGCAAGGCGTGACTACCCAGATCTCGTTTGGTAGCTATAGAAAACCCTGTCAGTAACCTTCTTCCCAAAAAGGAAGAAGAAGAACTAAATGTGGAAAGAAACAAGGCAAAGTAACCACTAGATACTAGTGACACTTCCTACTGGAGCCCATAGAAAGAATGGATCGTACACAGAGAAGAGTACAACTTCAAGGTCTGTCCAGGCTAGGGGGAAGGAGGGAGGGACGCAAGAAAGAAGGCGAGAGAAGACAACTAACATGGAACGTTATGGTAGGTACATAACTTCTTAATGTTAAGTTGTCAAACTTGCCTTCATTCTTGCTGGATGGGACCGCGTCCCTAGCACCTCTATCCTGGGTGGCTCAATGGAACAGACTCTTGAGAACTGTGGAACCAAACTTAGCCCTGTCTCTGGAGGCCAAGTCCAATTTGTAATGAGAGACAAAGGTATGAGGAGTGGCCCAAGTGGCTGCCGCACAAATGGTGTCAATAGGTAGCCTATCCTGAAATGCTGTAGAAGTGGATAGGCGTCTGGTAGAATGTGCGTTTGGTTTCGAGGGCAGTTGCTTGCCCCTAAGGAGATAAACATGAGAAATGGTAAAAGACAGCCATCTGGATAAGGTCACCTTGGAGACCGGAAGACCTTTCCTGTTTTCTGCATAAGAAAGAAACAGTTGATCAGATTTTCTGAATTGTTTGGTTCTGTCCAAGTAATATCTGAGTTGGCGATGGAAATCCAAACAGTGAAGTTTCTTTTCCACTCTGTCAGAATAATTAGGGAAAAAAACGGCAATTCAATAGATTAGTTAATATTCGTCTGGGAAGCAACCTTGGGCAAAAAAGATGGATTAGGTCTTAAAGATACTCTATCTTTGTGGAAAACCAAGTATGGGGGACGGACACAGAGAGCATGAAGTTCAGACACCCTCCTGGCTGAAGTAACAGCAACCAGAAAAATTGTCTTCCAGGAAAGAAATTTTAATGAGCATGTAACAGCCGGTTCAAAGCGGGGCAGAATCAAGGATGCCAGCATTAAATTCAGGTCCCATTGTGGAGGGGGATCGTTGATTGGGGGTTTCAGAAGAAAAATCTCTCTAAGAAAGGCTTTGCAAAGCTTGTGAGACATTATGTTTTGATCCGCTAAGCCAACATGAAAATTTGAGATCGCTGCCAGCTGGACCTTAACTGTAGAGGAAGAGGAACCCGATTGAAAAATCTCAGCTAGGAAGTCCAAGACTGACTGCACTGGAGCAGTAAAGGGATCCATGTCCCTGGACTTTGCCCAGAAGGAAAAACGCTGCCATTTGCTAGCATAAATCCTTCTGGTAGAGGACTTTAGAGAAGCTACTATGATATCTCGCACAGGATTAGAAATCATAGGGAGCCTGGCTAAGGAAGGAAGTGGAGCAACCAAGCAGTGAGGTTGAGAGAATGAATGGCCTGGTGCAGATGACCCGAATGGTGGGTCAGAAGATCTGGAATTGGATCGCCAAGGCTGAACCAAGAGATGACGATGTAGGGATGGAAACCAAATTTGTCGAGGCCAGTAAGGGGCAATGAGAATCAACTTGGCTCCAAAGACGGTAGCTTTCTGAATCACTTGAGGTATCAGCGGAAATGGAGGAAAGGCATAAAGAAGTCCCCGGGGCCAATCCTGGGTTAGAGCGTCTCTGGGGGGATGGCCTGGTAGTGGAAAGAGGGAGAAGAAGTCTTGGCATTTGCTGTTTTGGGGTGTAGCAAAAAGGTCGCAGCAAGGGACGCCCCACTTCTGAAAAATCTCGTCCACTACTGATTGTTTGAGAGACCACTTGTGTGGCATGAGAATAGCTCTGCTCAGTCTGTCCGCTAAGAGGTTGGATTTCCCGGGGATATGCGTTGCTATCCGAAACTGATGAGAGGAGATTGCCCATTGCCAAAGTCTGAGAGCTTCTCGACACAGTGGATAGGACCTGGTCCCGCCCTGTTTGTTGATATACCAGACTATGGACATGTTGTCCGTCTGAACTGCAATAGTCCCTAAAGGAAGAAAGTCGCCGAGGGCTTGCAACGTTAAAAGCACTGCTCTCATCTCTAGGACATTTATGTGCAGATGGTATTCTATGGGTTGCCAAGTCCCATGGACCATCCTGCCCTGATAATGCCCCCCCCACCCGATCAGACAGGCATCCGAAGTGACTGTGGCAACCGGGACTGGGGGAACAAACAGTCGACCCTGATGGAGTTGCGGAGAAGACATCCACCAGGTTAGGTGACTCTTGCACGATTGCGTCACGAAGATCTCGTGGCGCATGGGAAGCTGCTGGAAGGACCACTGGGTGAACAACATCCACTGCAGAAGACGCATGTGGAAGTGAGCTAAAGGAAGTAGTACGATGGCCGCAGCCATAAGACCTAGCACCTTCAGGACAAACTTGGCCTTGATCTTTTTGCTGAGTAGTATGATGCGAACATACTTTTGGATGTCCAGAATTCTTTGGTTTGTGAGTCTTGCTGACATCCCGACAGTGTCTAATTCTGCGCCTATAAAGGTAATAGATTGGCAAGGAGACAATGAAGATTTTTCGAAGTTTATGGACATCCCCAACTGGTTGCAGGTGTGAAGAGTGTAGTCTCTGGCCTTGAGAAGTTGATGCCTGGTGGTGGCAGAGAGGAGCCAGTCGTCTAGATACGGAAACACCTGGAATCCTTGACGTCTCAGGTGAGCCGTGACCACTGCCATACATTTGGTAAACACTCTGGGGGCTGTAGTGAGACCAAAGGGCAGGGCTCTGAATTGAAAACGACTGGTCCCCAGCCGAAAGCGGAGAAACCTTCTGGAGCGCCTGTGAATTTTTATGTGATAGTACGTATCCTGAAGGTCTATTGAGCACATCCAGTTGTCCTTGCCCAAAAAGGGTAGAATGGACTGAAGCGTGACCATCCGGAACCTTGACTTTTTGACAAACTTGTTTAGTTTGCTGAGGTCTAAAATCGGTCTCCAATCTCTCGTCTTTTTGGGAACCAAAAAGAATCTTGAGTAGATTCCGGATCCTACTTGGTCTGCTGGTACTAGTTGGATGGCTCTTTTTGCTAGGAGCTTTGATACCTCCAGCTTTGCCAACTCCCTTAGACCGGGTGAAACGTCCGGAAGGGATTGATGAGGAGCAGGATATCTCACGAAAGGGATATTGTAACCCTCGGATATGATCGACTGTACTCATTTGTCTTGAGAAAGGGAACGCCAGGCTGTTGGGTACAGCGACAATCTTCCCCCGACTGCCTCCAAGGGTGGACAGTCGGGCAATACCTCAGGGGTGCTGGAAGGGTTTATCAGAGAGAGGCTCTCTGCTACCCTGATTCTGCAGACCCCCTCTGCCCCTAGGGTGGCGTCTATTGTTATTACCCCCTCTGCCTCTGGGGGTAAACTGACCATGTGCGTCCGGCGTGACTCCCTGAGATTTACGGAACCACATCTTCCCTCCCTTCTGACCTTTGGGATAGGGTCTTGAAGGGGTGGAGAAATCGACTCCAACGGCAGAAAGAGTCTTGCCGTCTTGCTCACACCTGGTCAATGTGTCCTTCACCTGAGGTCCGAACAAAGCCGAACCATCGAAAGGAGTATTAGTGAAGGACGCCTTAAAGGGGTCTGCGAAATTACAAAGCCGCATCCAGGACTGACGCCTAAGTGCCACTCCTGTGCCTGCGGCTCTACTCGCCCCATCGGCTGCATAAGAAATGAGCCGCATGGAGGAGTTAGTTATAGAATTTAGGATTCCGAGCTGTGAGGCAATCTTCTCTTGAGCCCCAGCAGCTGACGGATCCTGAACTACCTCACCTAGTTCATTGAGAATATCTCTCTGAAGCCGGGTAAAGTGACAGAGATAGTTCAGCGAGCGCATAGCGAAGGTCGCTGAAGAAAACATCCGCTTACCATACCTATCCATGGTCCTAGAATCCTTGTTAGGAGGATGGACAGGTACAGAAGGATCGTCAAGTTCCTTCTTGGTGGCAGCTGCCACCACCATGGCATCAACAGGGACACCCTTGGTGAGAAACTGTTTGTCTGAGGGGGCCATGATGAATTTTGAAGGCCTCCTGGGGACTGGTTCCACAGAATCCGGGGCCGCCCACACCTTTCGAGCCACCACTTCCATGAGCGGGTCGAAAGGCGGAGACACCCAGGAGGTGGAGGGTCGAGATCCAAAAGCCTCCAGGTATACAGACTCAACCTCGGAGGGGTTAATGAAAGGCCAGTTCCCCCTCTGCTTAAGGAGTTCCAGGATGTCTGAAAAGGAGACATCCTCAGAGGGGGACCGTGTGGAACCCTCCGACTCATCTAAGTCGGTATCTGATGTCGTAGACTCGGGGAAGTCTGTGTGCTTCCTCTTGCACGTCATTTTACGCAGGGGTTCTCCCGAAGGATCAGGAGAAACCTCGGAAGAGGAAGTTCTTCCCAATGGGGAAACCTGGGGCGATGGATCTCTGGGTCCGGGAGCAAGAGAATGGGAAGAAACATCGACAGGCACCGAAGAGGGAGGGGCTAATGGAATTGACCGTTGACTCAGCTCCGGGGATAGAACACTCCTCATCACCTCAAAGGCTCCCCTTCCAGGGAGGCCAGAAGACTCCCGCTCCGAAGAAACAGGAATTCCCGGTCCCGCCGGAAGAGAAGGCTCCGAGGCTGATGTCGGTGCCGAGCTCACCAATGCCGAAGCTCCAAGAGGGAGAGCGGGGTCGGACAAGGGTCCGATGCCACTCGCCCCCTCGGAGCCGACAAGGGAGACCCAACGACCGGATCCCTCCAAGGAAGGTCTCAGGAGGGAAATCGGAGTCGAAGACGACGGAGCCGACAGGGGAGGTATCGGCTCCGGCGCACCCACGGTCAACGTTCCGAGAAGCTCCGGCTCCGAACTCTGAAGGAGAGTCGGAGGAGGAATTTCAGGGGGATGAGGGATAGCGGTCGTCTGCTGAGACGGGCTATGGAGCATCTGGGCCAGTGCCTGTGACTTCAGCAGTCTACTTACCACCCTCTCCAAGTCATGGTCTGACAGCCTGGAAGACCTTGAAGATCGGCTCCGATGGCTCCGCTCCGAAAGCAGAGGAGATCCCGGAGCCGAGCGAATTGACTCCAGGGAAGGGGACCGAGATCTCTTCTTGGAAGGAGCCATCGGAGCCGAAGACCCTTCGGTTCCAGCTGGAGCCGACAGCTTATCAGCACCAGTCCTGGTCAAACATACGTCGGCTCCGGCCGGAGCCGACATCGACATCGGTGCAAGTGTATCGGAGCCAGCCGGCACCGATACCACCACCTCAGAGATAGAAAGATCGGCTCCAGCCGGAGCCGATCTCGACTCCGAAGGAGTCGGAGCCATAGCCGAAGGCTTAGGGACCACAGCCTGGGCTTTAGGTGGCTTAGAGGGCTTTCCCGACCCAGTCTTGGTCGGGGAGCCCTCTGGCTTCAACAAGCCACGTAGGATTAATTTGTTCCTACGTTCCTGCAGGACTCTCTGACTGAAGGTGTGACAAATATCACAGGAGTCTTGCAGGTGTAGAGGCCCCAGGCAGTACACACAAGAAGTGTGACAGTCTGTCAAAGACATTTTCTGACAGCAAGAGTCACACTTCTTGAAGCCTAAGACCTTTACTTCTTTGGACATAGTATGCAAAAACAACACACACACACACACACACACACACACACACACACACACACAATCCAGTCATACAGTTAGCTAATAAAAAAGGGAGGGAAAACTGATTAACACACCCACACTTCCTGACAGAAAAATAATGGAAGGGAGGCTTAAGGCCTGAAGGGAGGAAAAAAACTATCCCTATACAAAGGAGAAAGGGAATATAGGGCAAGACAGATAGGTACTAGCTAACACTAACTGTTAAAGATAGAGAAATAAGGAAAATGGAAATTTTCTGACTGACTTTAGTACAAAAATACTAAATCTTTACCTGAGCTGGTAAAGGGGGACCTCTTTGCGAAGCGGCAAAGGAGATCTGGGAAGTCACGCCTTGCATCATGGGATATAGGGTTGCCTCGAGCTGGTAAAATTAGCTCTCGAGCTTAGCAAGTGCCGAGTCGGAGCCGAAGATCGTCTCCGAACCCATCCAGCAAGAATGAAGGCGAGTTTGACAACTTAACATCTGGAGATTTTAAATGCGCTTTTGATAAATCTGTTAAGAGCACAGTTAAGATTCACAGAATATCAGGTTTGGCTAAAGTACTCTAGTACATACAGTTGTCTAAGAACTTATAACAGCAGATGCCTGACTCATAACTGCTGCAGTATTATTAACCAATGTGATATTCTGCCAAGGATAGCTGTACACCCTACCAGCATACCTAACCACTGGCATTCTCTCCTTACGATGCATGTCTGATGTATGACCGCAGCCCACTGGAGGCAGACGTATGTAAAGAAGGTACAGTTGTGTACACTTACCATAAATGTAGATGTTAGACTGTTATTCACTGTTGCAGTCATCACACTTGGGTTGTCCTGCCAGGGGTAGCCCTCAGTCGGCCCGAATACCAGAGGCTTAGTATATCTGCGTCGGTTGCTGTCGCTCCAGGACTGACGTCAGGTCGTCAGTGGTATAAAAACAGGCAGTCATCACCATTACATCAGTTTTTCTTGCCCCAAATGTCAGGAGCCCCCAATAGGGAGCTAAGTTATGGTGGAGCAACACCACCAGTAGAAAGTAAATACCAATAGCCCTGAAAGGGTGAGGGGGAGAGAGAGAGACAGACAAGGGGGCTAAAGGGTGGGAAACCAGAACTGCAACAGTAAATACACTCGAACATCTACATTTCTGTTAAGTGTACACAACTTTACTATGTTTTTCGTGTTTCACTGTTGCAGTCATCACACTTGCGATGATTCCCAAAGCTGAGGAATGGGCGGAGGCAGTCAAGAAGAGTTGGGGCTGGCTAGTATGCCCTGCAGGACTGCGGCTGCAAAGCCTGCCCTGGATTTTGAAAAGAGAGGCAGGTGGCAATGCTTGGAGAAAGAATGAACAGAACTCCATGTTGCAACTTCCAGGATGTCCCTGGTAGGGTCCCCTCTGAGAAAGGCTGTAGAGGTTGAAGTTACCCTAGTAGAATGTGTTCTGACCCCCTGTGGGGGTGGTTTCCCATGGTGTTTGTAACAGAAATGGGTGCAGTGTGCTATCCATTTGGAGATGGTTTATTTTGAAATGGCTTTGATCTGATGTGCAGTCTGGCATATGGAATTGGTAGAATGCAGGAGGCCATGAACCCTAGAGCTTGCAGTATTTTCCTTGCGGATAACGGGGCTCTGGTGGCCGAGAAGTAGCCTGTCAGACAGGCTTGTTTTTCCAGAGTTAAAAATGCCATCTGGGATGCTGTGTCCAGGCTTGCTCCCAGGAACACAATTTTCTGAATGGGTACTAGATTGGATTTATTTTCGTTGATAGTGTACCTCAGTGAGGTTAGTAGGTCCTTTACAAATATCAGGTGCTGAAACAGCTTTTCCTGACCGACTGCCTGAAACACGCAGTTGTCCAGGTAATGGTATATTTGAATATTTATTGGTCTGCAAAAAGCAATGGCTGGAGCCAGGCATTTTGTGAAAACTCTGGGAGCAGTGGATAAGCCAAAGGGAAGTGCAGAGAACTGATAATGCATAGATCCCCACCCTGAAACAGATATTTTCTGCAAGAATCTCTGATTGGGATATACAGATAGGCCTCGTTGAGGTCTAGGGTGGCTAACCAGGCATCTTTGGACAGCATAGGGAGAAGCTGCTGCAGTGTGAGCATTTT
Source organism: Protopterus annectens (assembly GCF_019279795.1). Classification (NCBI taxonomy): domain Eukaryota; kingdom Metazoa; phylum Chordata; order Ceratodontiformes; family Protopteridae; genus Protopterus; species Protopterus annectens. Next base: position 1,627,250,244 of record NC_056744.1, read on the forward strand.
GAATTTTGGTACCACCAAGAAGGTGTTTAGAATAGACAGATCTATGATTGGGCGCCATGTGCCCTTATTTTCTTGGTACCAGAAAAGGTCTGGAATAGAAACCTTGGCCTATCTGATCTACAGAACAGGCTGAATTGCCCTCATGGAGAGCATGGAATGAACTTGGATTTGTGCCTCTGCCCACTGGTTTGGAGGAAGATCTGGAAATCCCCTTTGGGGTTGGCAATGTATGGAAATAAAAATTTGTACCCCTGGGATAATGTTGAGGACCCATCAATCATTGGTGATGGAGGCCCAGTTTTTTGCATGGGAGAGGCAAGTTTTCCTCCTACGGGCACAAGCAGATGGGCAGAGGTGAGAGGAGGAGTTGAGAATCATTGTGAATTTTTCCATAAGAGGGTGGCTTAGTACCCCCTGGTTTAGAAGTGGAGTAACTCCACTGCTTAGATCTCTGCATACCCTGAGATTGCTGTCCGGGGGTTCGGTTTCTCCTAGGTCTAGTCTGAGGTGGCCTTGAGGGGGCTGGAAAGAACCAATGTTTTGAGGGGCAAAGCCTACTGAATCTTGGAGGCTGAGCTTGCAAAAAGTCTGTCTGCATAGACTTAGATTTTTCTTCCATCTTTTTTAAAACCTCTTCTGCTATGGTGCCAAACAGATTATCTTTGTTCAGTGTTGCATCCAATAATTTTGATTTGACATGACCTGGCAAGATCTGTTCCTTAAACCAAGCACGCCTTCTAAGTATAGAACCTGTGACTGCTGCCCTGCAGGATGCTTCTAGGGCATCAAACCCACATTGCAGGGTATGCTTACCGATTTGGCTTGCAGAATGCATAAGTTCCTGTAAATCTTTATTTTCTGCATAGTCAGAGAAGGTAGATAACTTTTGTTTAACGAGTTCCATGGTATGTTGCTGGTATTTCAACATGTGGAACTGACAATTTAATGCTCTAATGGCAAGAGTTGCAGAGATATATATACTTTTTTACCCCATCTCTCCAAGGCTCAAGAATCTCTGTCCAAGTGGGTGGGATTCTTAGCTGTGGTTGCTTTTATTCCTTTAGGATCATGGGAGATGACCTCTGGGTCAGCAGTAGGATTCTTGAAAATAAATTTGTGAGAGTCAGGAACTCTAATACCTGTCCGGTTTCCTGGGAGCAGGAGGTAAAGTATCAGGAGTTAGACTAAATTCCATAAAGACACCATCCACAACATCCAGAACAGGAGGGATAGCTAAGGGTCTGTGCTGTGGAAAATCTAAAAATTCCCTGAGTCTCCTTTTGGACTGAGGATAATCCTGGCATTCCCAATGGAAATGCTCCATCAAAGTATGCAGGGTTTCACCAAAAGAAAAATCCTCTGGGGTGAGGCAGAGGGAATGGATTCCTTTGCATCTGAATCCTCATAAGCAGATAAGGGCATGTCTTCATAATCAGAAACCTCAGAGTCATTGGACTCTTGGTCAGATAAAGCTGCTGAGGACAAGCCCCTTTTTTTAGCAGGAGACGGCTGGCTTCCCCTAATCAGCATGATAAGGTCTTCTGCCAATTTAAGCATATGTAATTGTGGCAAGGAACCAGGCGCGTGAGTTTGTGCCGTCATATTTTAGGCGTAGCTCGTACTCTGGGCCCTAGAAACTCAGTAGTTTTAGAAAGAACTGAAGAAGCAAAAGAAGTCGTTGGTTTGTGCCTAATATCGGTACTGTGAAGAATTTCCTCAGAAGCCGGTGCCTGCACAGCAGCTCCGGAACCATCCAAGGTAGAGACATCTGCAGGTTCCGAAGTCAAAGAGTCTTGCAGCATACTGGACTCTGAAAGGGTCTCGGTAGCAGCCTGCAAATCCATCGATGCAGGCATCAGGGGCTGCGAAAGCACCTCACTGAGTACCAGCGAACTGGCTACTAGCTTAATGGAAGCGTTTTGGACCTGTGCGATCTGTCTTTATCCTGAAGTTTTTTCAGAAGATCGGTAGTTGGATGGCTTACCAAAGCCATTCCGGAATACGGAGATAGAGAGCCCAAGTATTTAGCTACAATAAGGGCCTGACGACTAATAGTTCAGGTGTTGAACAAAGCACAAAACCAGCAGAGGGGGACGTCGTGGTCTGGGCCTAAACAGGTGATGCAGTAAGAATGGAAATCTCAGTGTGGTATTTGCGAGACAGCTGCTAACTTTTTTGACATCGGTTAGAAAGAGAAAAAAGGATCCCCAATGGGATGCTTAGCTTAAGAAGACTTCAATTTCGGAAACAAAAACTCAAGTAGCAGCCGACCGGCACTCGTGCAAACTGCTTCTGCTTCGGGCTCCTCAGCAAGAAAGACTGATGTAATGGCGTTGACTGCCTGTTTTTATACCACTGACACCCTGACTTCAGTCCTCAAGCGACAGCAACCGACGCAGATAGACTAAGCCTCTGGTATTTGGGCCGACTGAGGGCTACCCGTGGCAGGATAACCCAAGTGTGATGGCTGCAACAGTGAAGCACGAAGAACATCGTATGGTTAACAAGTACCTCAGGACTTTCTTGTCCCAGACAAGCAGCTGGAGAAATAGTAGACAGCAACTATATTCATACGTACAAGGCAAAAAAAAGTGAGAAACACAAAAGAACCAACAGAAACGGGTAAGATTGCAAAAGTGATGACTGGATATCTACTATTACGGTAAGTTCTTAAACAGCTTCCTTTGTCTTTCCAGTATAACTGTTGCAGTATTACTAAACAATTACAAAATCCCAAACCTGTCTAAGACAACAGGGCGGAGGAACCCTGAACAGGGTTAAAGTCCAAAAGACTTGGCATAACTGCCCAAGCAAACCCTCTTCTATTCTTGGAAAAATCAATCCTGTTCACACTTCCACAAAACATTACAAAAATCCAAGCAGTCACTTCAAGGATATATTTGGAATCTAAACCTTTTGAAAAAAGCTCTTGAAGCTGCAACTCAAGTGGAATGGACCTTAACTGGACCCAGATGCTGTTTACCATGAAAAGCATAAAAAAGACAGTGTTGGATATCCAATTAGAAATCTGTTTGGAAACATGAACACTCACATTTCTGTCCTGCAAAGAGACTAAAAGGTTGATAAGACTTCACAGCAAACTTGATTTTGTGTAAATGAAAAGTACAGTTGTGTACACTTACCATAAATGTAGATGTTCAAGTGTATTCACTGTTGCAGTCATTACATCCGGGTAATCCTGCTGGCAGGTTGCCCTCACTCGGCCTGAATTCCAAAGTCCTGGGTCCTGCGTGAGCTGTCGTCGCCCCTTCCCTGACCTCAGGTTGTCAAGGGTATAAAAAGAAGCAGCCAACGCCATTTTCTTTAGTTTTTCATGCCCCAGATGTCAGGTGCCCCCTAAAAGGGTAGGCAAAATTTATATCTACATATAAAATTACATGCAGCAATATGAAGTTTACCTTCATCCACAAGCAAATACACCATACAGGTTGTATAAATCAGAGAAGGAAAGATAGGTTCTGTCAGAAGAAAAGGGGGAATGGCGGGTGGGTAACCTGGACTGCAACAGTGAATACACTCTAACATCTACATTTATGGTAAATGTACACAACAGTACTATGTTTTTCGTGTTTCACTGTTGCAGTCATTACATTTGGGTAGATTCCCAAAACTAAGGCTGGGGGGCTGGAGCTAAACAGCATTAGGAGCAGCTATGAGACCCTGCAGAACTGCAGTGGTAAAGCCTGCCCTGGATTTAGACTAGAGTGGCAAATGATAGTGCTTTGTTAAGGTGTGCACTAAACTCCAAGTAGCTGCCTCTAAAATGTCCTTGGTTGGTACTCCCATTAGAAAGGCTGAAGTGGCTGCAGCTCTGGTGGAATGTGGCCTAATGCCCTTAGGCACTGGCTTGCCATGGTATAAGTAGCAGAAACGAATGCAGTGGCCTATTCACTATGAAATAGTCTGCTTTGAGACAGCCTTTCCTTGTGATCCTGCTGCATATGCCACTAGTAATTGCTCTTTCTGAAAAATTTGGTTCTGTCCAAGTAGAATCTAAGCAGTCTGTGTACGTCCAAAGAATGTAGAATTCTTTCCCCCTTGTTATGTGGATTTGGATAGAAAGTTGGCAGATGAATGGTTTGATTAAGAGCCACACTGGACACCACTTTAGGCATAAATGTTGGGTTTGTCCGCAGGGAGACCCTGTCTGGATAAAAAAATGGTAAAAGGTTCCACATCCATGAGTGCCTGTAGCTCTGAAACTCGTCTTTCAGAAGTTATTGCGAGGAGCAGAGCTGTTTTCCAAGATAAAAACTTTATATCTGCAGTAGCAGCTGGCTCAAAAGGAGGCAGGGTGAGTTTTTCCAAGATGTAGTTGAGGTCCCATGCAGGCATTGGTGATCTCCTTGGAGGTCTTAAATTTTTGGCTCCTCTGAGGTACTGTTTTAATAAGGGATGAGAAAAAATTGGTGGCTCTACATTGTAATGGGCTGAAATTGCAGAGGCATGAATTTTAATATATGAGAAAGATAGGCCTTTGTCCAGCATCTCAGTTAGGTATTGCAAAATCTAAGGAATATTTGGCACAGTTGTATCTGCTTCCTTGTGCCAGGTTCCAAGCACAGAATCTCTTACATTTTCCAGCATAAGATTTTCTAGTACTAGGCCTTCTAGCTTCCAAAATGACATCCATCACAGCTTTGCTGAGAGGTGGGTTTTGTATGACATTATTCGCCATGCTGCCAGGTTTAAAGTTCTGAGCTGGCTGTGCAGGATCTGATTGTTTTGCTGGGATAGTAGATGCGGTATCTGAGGTAAGGTCCAAGGTGGGCATTGAGACAAGCTCCTTAATATTGGGTACCAGTGCTGGCGGGGCCAGTCTGCTGCAATCAGAATCATCTTTGGCTTCTCCTGTATGACCTTTAGGAGTACCTTGGGGAGGAGAGGCAGAGGGGGAAAGGCATATACTGATAGGTTTTACCAGTTGCAGGATAGGGCGTCCATTTTCCATGCTTGTCTGTGACAAATCCTTGTGCAGAATCTCTTTAGTTGGTAGTTGTGAGAGCAGGCAAATAGATCTATGTCCAGGCATCCCCATTAGCTTGTTATGTTGTTATTTG